>NC_059363.1:31673837-31973837 GCF_019703515.2 Myxocyprinus asiaticus
CTCTGAAAGTGGAACTGGGAAATTACACATTGCTTCACAGGGAAAGCTCACCTGGAGGGTTCTGACACAAAACCCCCTGGGTGTTCCATGTGATGTGTCTGGTACACCCGTCTCCAGAAGAGCCTGCTGGGCATTTCAGGACCATCATCTTGAATGTATGTGTTCACTGTAAATAGCCTGTCCAAGGTAATCTCATGCTTTGGAATGCACAGGAATTAATGGGCTTGGACATGGGCCTTACAGTTAATTCAAACAGAAAAATGCATCTGTTGTTCCCTCCTTCACCCCTGTGGATTGCGGTCATGGGCCTGTACAAATCCTTGATGTCATATGATACACAAGACTGCATGATATTCATAATTCGGGGTGACACATAAGAGGCACAGTCTATGGCAAGCGTACTTAAAGGGATATTTCACTCAAAAATGAAAAGTCTCTCATAATTTACTCACATTCATGACATCCAAGATGTACAGTGCTATGCAAAAGTCTTTGGCACATAAGATGTTTTACAAAAGCATTTGTCTTAAGATGGTTATTTATATCTTCAGCTTTAGTGTGTCAATAGGAAATATAAATGTTAGACTCCCAAACATTACTTTTGCAAATAGAAAAGATTAAATTGGAAGAACAGGGAGCCCTGCAACAGATGTCATGGCCCCCGCAAAGCCCCCCATTGAATATTGAGTCAGTCTGAGATTACATAAATTGACAGAAGCAATTGAGACAGCATAAATAGATAGAAGAACTGTGGTGAATTCTCCAAGAAGCTTGGAACATCCTATCTGCCAACAACCAAGAAAAACTGTGTCCAGGTGTACCTAGGAGAATTGGTGCTGTTTTAAAGGCAAAGGTGGCCACATTGAATATTGATTTAGCTTTTTTTATGTTTACTGGACTTTGTATGATGTTAAGTGATATATGAAAACTATTTATGTCATTATTTTTGAAGACATCCTCACTATGCAACATTTTTCACAAGTGCCTAAAACTTTTGCACTGTACTGTATATGACTTTCTTCTGCAGAACACAAACAAAGATTTTTAGAAGAATATTTCTGCTCTATAGGTTCATACAATGCAAGTGAATGGTGGCCAGAACTCTTTAGGTCCAAAGATCACACAAAGGCAGTATAAAAGTATTCCATAAGGCTCAATGTTTTCTGAAGCAATCCAATCGGTTTTTAATTGATATGAGAATTTCCATTTTTTGGTGAACAATTACTTTAAGAACAGTGGTTCTCAAGAGGTTTAGCGTTAGGACCCAGATTTTACATTGGACACCAAGTGGCAACCCAACAAAGTACCAGAATTGTTTATTGCTCAAAATTAAATTAAAATCTTTTTAAAGTCTTAAGCATTATTTACTTGTGAACCTGTTTTTAGTCTGGGTCGTATTTTATATATTTTTAGTAGTTTTGTTCATGGTTTTTGAGGATGAGGGCACATCTCACAACCTGTCCATGTTGGCATCTGCATAATTTAGCTAGCTTTAACCAAGTGAGCTGAATCTGTGCCAAAATCTTGTAGCATTTGATTGGACTTTTCTTCTCCCTTTTAAAAGTTAATTAACGTATTTATTTTGCTATCCTAACTATGCGATGATTAAATGGTTAATTCCATTTTAATATTTTAATTTAGCTTTTTTTTTTTTTTTTTATGTTTGTGACCCGATTAGAACAGAACTGAAACCCTAAAAAAACTGAAAGTATTTTTGGGTTCCAACCAACCAGTTGAGAACCACTGCTTTAGAGACTAATTCATTAAGTTTGTTAGGAAGTGTGTTTGGAGGTTAGCAGGACGTGGCTTATACTGGCAATCGCTGCACTGTCTTTGATCTGACTCATTCATTTGACAGCTGAGGCTGTGGCACCCAATGCCGCAGTGTCTTCTCGGCTGAATTACAACAGATGTCACCCCGGCAGTTACATGTCAAATGGTCGAGACGCCTTCAATTTTCATAGCCAGGCTAAGCCAGTCATGCTGAAACCTGACCCGTGACATTGCAATGAGTGTCTTCTGACCAAGTCGGAGTTCCAATTGAGACTATGCTTAACAGGCAGCGGGCCTCTTCAGAGAAAAAGTACACAGATACAGCATGCAAGCATGCATACAGTGTTATGCTCTATGAGAAATCTGTCTAAATAATATGATTGGTAGTTAAAGGGCTGGGCAATATATAGAATATTCACGATATAATCGCAATGATTTTGCTGACAATATCAAATGAAGCAATATCGTGAATACTGCAATATTTCAAAAGCGCTTTTTATCTGGCTATTAAATGTAATTAAGAGCGCATCAGTAGACAAATTTAATCATCAAAATGATATGGTCATCTGTGATTATTAAACCGCAAAAGGCTGCGATAAAGGTGCCCTGTTCTGGTGCACGAGCTAGGCTCGTGTTTTTACCGTGTTTAGAGCAGCTCACGTGCATTGTGAAAGCAAAGTAGGCTACTGTATGTTAAAGCATTCACGCAATTCCAAACATTTACAAGTTATTATACAAATCTACAAACGTGGCACAGTATAACAGAAAAAGAAGGGGATGACAGCATTTCACCAGATGTGGAACATCTGCAAACTGTCAAATACACAGCACTTTCAGTGTCAAAATAAAAGCAGGTGAAATTAAATAGGACAGAAATATATTACATTTGTATAACACAAATTTCATTATCAAAATAATTATAATTCAGTATTATATTATAATAATTAACTTGACTTGGTCCCACACTAATAATTTAGTACTATGCAATATTTAACAGGGCTAAAAAAAAAAAAAAGTGAGTGAAGTAGTTTTTGCGCACACAATTTTTTTGTACTTTTTTTTTTTTTTTTTTTATGAAAGTAAATAATGCTTTTTTATTAAGATCCTATGTATCATTGTATTTTGAATGTAAATATAAAATAAATAAATATAAAAGTGCATATCAAAATCTCTTATTTCTTATCACTAAAGTTTATTTAGCGAAAAGCTATGGGAAACCTGTCTTCATTATGTTTAAATAGATTTACTTTTGAGCCATTTCACAGCAAATATATAATTATCAAGATATATATTGAATATCATAAATAGGCTGGAAATACTGAGATATAATTTTTGAAGCCATATCCCCCAGCCCTTTATGACGATTGTCATTTTGTTGAGATGAAAACACATTCTGGTTGTTTCTTCATCAGTTTGCAAGGTCTGCATGGTTTGTTCGAAGAATTATGGCATTCATTCTTTCCTCAACGAGTTAAATGCAACCCAAGATTTAAAAAAAACAAAACAAAACAAAAAAAAAAAAAACAGTCTTGGCACCTTTAAAGGCATGGTCACACATACCTTTGCACGGTGCAATTCCGCGGGCGAAATACAGGCTCTGTCTCGTTTGGAAGGCTGCATGCTAGGTAGGACGCTTCCTTTGAAGGCTACAGTATACCGAATGTCCTCCTTTAAACAAGCCTTGTTTAAACGAGACGGCCTTCGTAGGACGAACGGAAACATAACGTAACATGGTTGCTATGACAGCACGCCACTCTTTAACAAGCGTGAGTGCTTTGAGTGAGAAGGGAACAAAGTCCCTTTAGAAGGGAATGTATGAGGTAGATTTTAGGAGAGTTATAAAGATATAAAGAGAAAATAAAATAGATTTTACAGGTGTACTTTTAGTCTAATACTTTATTTTAATTATATATTAATATAATTATACATATTATGTACTCTGCACCCATCTACTGAGGTACTTCAACTTGGGAATTAACATTCCTCGCGTTTGAACATCATATTTACAGGCAAATTGGCATTGTTATTTTTTTTAGACATTTCCATTGAAGCAAAGAATTGTGGGTTGTGAGTGCCCACGAAGGATACACCTCATGCACCCTCCGAGTTCCCGTGAAAGGTTGCATACGAAGGCTGCATTCGAAGTGTCCTACTCATTTTTCTGAAATGAGACAGCCTTGATGACATATGCGGCCGACAAATGTGACCTCCGGAGGATGCAGCCTTCCAATCGAGACGCAGCCACAGTCATCTCAATGGGAATCCGCGCGAACATCAATTTCGCGCGATGGGACTTTCTGTGGCGAAGAATTTCCTTGTGCTGATTTTGCCTCAAGTTCAAGTTTGGTGAACTTTGACAGGTGAAATTGCCGCGTTGACCAATAGGAAGCTGCTTGGTTTGGCAGTGACCTCTGTGTGGGCGGTGCTTCGTAAACAGCTACACTGAATATTCCCAATGGACAAGGATATAATTTTAGCGGTGAATTTTTACTCTTTTTAACTTAAGTCTCATTGAGTATAAAGTGCAGCATTAAAAAGGCTGTTTGACAATTATGTTTTTGCTGGTTTTACGCGCGATCAATGTCCGCCCGCAGAATTTCGACGTGAGAATATATGTGTGACCGCGCCTTAAGTCAATATTAAATACAAATTTGCCATACACTTTAATAATGCATATACTGTACCTAGTTATATTGTGCGTGATTCAATGATGCAAGTATTCCAAATACAGAAAATTGTCTTATCTTTTATCAAAATGCAGTAATTTACTCCGCCTCTATAACAATGCTCCTTTTTTGCTGACATCACCAAGCCCTCTTACTTTTTGACCCCTCCCCTCCAAACACCTAGCTGCATTCTGGTATGCAACACCCACTTTTCATAATCGGATCAATTTCAGATGGATTGATCAAGCCCCATGCAGCATTTTTTGTTCTTGTTTAATGTCCTGTTTAACTCGGAAATGCCCATTGGTAGGACATGGCCTTGGGTTAGCATAATCCTGGTTTATCTTGTTCCAAGTTTCTCACTGTTCATACTTAACCCTGTGTTAGTAGACTACTACACACTTTATATCTGTCGCAATTCAAGGTAGGGCTTCATAACCCAGGGTTAAAAGCAGAGATATGCCCCTTTCAGAATCGCAACCCAGGGATAAATGTGGCGTTAACTTGGGGTTAAAAAAGACGTTCGCCCTATTACGTCAGTAAGTTGTGACAGTACAACTGCTTAAATCAAAGTCAGTAAAACACATCATGAAGAAAAGGTGTTAGTGGCTTAAGTCCCTCGGTGGTCCGATGTAAAATGTACATAAGTTAAGTTGCATAGCAGACCTTCCGATAAAAAACCAACAAGCCTCGGCGGAAAGCGCGAGGCAGTCACCGCGTCCAAAAACATAACGGAATCCGTTAGACATAACCTAAAGAAACGGAAAACCGACATTCTGCAAACTCATTAACCAGCTCGCCTCTCTCGCGCTCTACTCCAACAGACTGTAATGGTACAAGGCATGGCAAATGTTGTGTTATGCAGGCAGCGGCAGCGACGCTTACATTTAAGCCTCGTGCTGTTGAAACACAAGACTATTTACTCTCCTCGCGATAATGGCCTTACAATCAGATTAGGATATATAATGATCCCTACTAATGGTTCGTTTATCTACTCAAATGAAATAGCTGTAATCTTGATTCATAGTTTCTTTGTTTTTCTTTTTTCGAAACCAAGTGGCAGCAGCTGCGCTGTTCACCAGGCAGGTTAATATAAATCTCATTGAAGCAACAACACCTTGCATCGCTCGTTTAGTAGCCTACCTTGACCAATATTTAAGGTGAATAGACCATATTCTGCTTTGCTTTAGTTTCGCTATTACAGATGGAGCCAAAATTGCTGTGATTTATTGCTTTAATACGCCATCATTAGGTCTGGTTAAAACAATAAACAAAGTTGGCAAGTTTTTAAAAGAGCCAAAGACACGTATTTAAAGAGACAAGGGATTTACAAACCTTCACATACTCCGACCTCATACTGCGTGATGGAGCCGCCGTTTAACGGGGGTCTGATCACGCACCGGAGCCCCCGGTCGCAGGTCCCGTACAGACCGTAAACGCCGCCGCAGCTCTCGTTCTTCTGCTTGGCACATACCGAACAACAGCCGCAGATTCCCAGCACTACCGAACCGCTACAGTGCTTGGGCTCCTCGCATTTGGACTTATCACAGGGCAGACATATGAGCGCACGACTCAACGCAAGTTGGGAAAACAGTATGCATGTCATAAAAAAATACATCCTGGAGGAGGCCATGAAGGAAAAGTGGAAAAACATGAATATATCCAATAACCCACTCCCTGTCCCCCAAATTAAAAGATGATGACCAGATTTGTCAGCAAAAACAGCGCGAGCGTCAGAAAGGTTCCGTTCAGAATTACGCGTTTTCTGTCGAATAGAGTAAGCGTTCCTGGCTTTAAACTTTTGTAGAGGTTGACGAAAGCCAACAAAAATGCATTCCCTTCAGATGAAAGCCAACAGAAGAACTGTCCCACGTTGTAACCAGTGCATGACTTATGCGTCAGGATTTCTGCACAGTTCCAGTTTGTTTTCGCGTAGGAAAACTTTCCTCACGCGTCTCTCTCTCTCTCTCTCTCTCTCTCTCTCTCTCTCTCTCTCTTCCTTCCTTTGAGTCTTTTTTAATGCAAGCCAGTGATTTCTTCCTGTCCTGCACCTATGGAGCCAGAGCAAAAAGCGCGATATTTTTCAGTAAGTTCCCTTTCGAAGGAAACGCGGTCATTCAGCAGCGTGAATAAACGTTTCCAGCTATCGCTTGCGTCTCATGTTTATCTCTCGCTCTCTAGTTGAGTTCTTCTCTCCGCCAGCTGCTGAACGTTCAGCTCAGTCCCTCACCGTGACCTCATAACAGAACCACTCCCATCTCGCATTTCTTTGCTCCATTGGAGAGTTGTTCGTTGTAGATAATATGAGACAGGAAATGCTGGTAATGGGGCATAGTTTCCGCGGTGGATGGGGGGAGGTAACCCCCCCAAATAATCAAAACAAGTAAGTACAACCCATATAAAGGCAACATAAAAGCAGTCCATATGACTCCAGTGGTTAAATTCATATCTTCAGAAGTGATATGATAGGTGTGGATGAGAAACAGATCAATATTTAAGTCATTTTTTACTGTGCTCCTCCTTGCCCAGTATGTGGCAATATGCATAAAGAATGCAAATCTCCAAAAACAAAAGAAGGACACTTATGAGAGAAGAGTGCTCAGGAGGGCTGTTTGAAAGTGGAGATTTATAGTAAAATAAGGACTTAAATATTGATCTGTTTCTCACCCACACCTATCATATCGCTTCTAAAGATATGTATTGAACCACTGGAGTCATATGGATTACTTTTATGCTGCCTTTATATGCTTTTTGAGCTTCAAAGTTTTCGACCCTGTTGACTTGCATTGTATGGACCTGCAGAGCTGAGATATTTTGAAACATCTTAGTTTGTGTTCAGCATAAAACAGAAAGTCTTGCACATCTGGGATTGCATGAGGGTGAATAAATGATGGATGAATTTTCAGTTTTGGGTGAACTATCCCTTTAAAAATACATTTTAATTTTAGCTGAAAACCTATAACTTCAATATCAGTCTTGCACTTTCTCCTTAGAAGACGTGACAGTTCCAGCATCAAGTAAATTTTCTGTCCTCACTGCAAGTGAAATCACAGATGGGCAGGATTATGTTAATCACCTTTCTTAGTTTCTTGCACCAAAACAGTCGTAATTTACTTTTGCATGACCGTTTTTCACCCTCTCTCTGACCCTACATTTCAACGGAATGTTTTTTCTATTGTACTTTTAATAGTTCTATATCTCTGTTAAGATTAGCTAACCCTTTCACATGTGAAATAAGTAGCATTGAACCCTTTTATTTCAAAAGATCAAGCAAAATTAAATTTTTTAATGATATGAGTGTTATGATATGGAGTGAAATTTTGGACTAATGAGGGTGGAGCTATACAACATGAAAAATAGTGTTTTGTTGAGCATTGTTTGTCCACCAATTTTTAAACTATTTGTTTAATGTTTAAATCATATATATATATATATATATATATATATATATATATATATATATATATATATATATATATATATATATATATATACTACCGGTCAAAAGTTTTGAAACACTTGACTGAAATGTTTCTCATGATCTTAAAAATCTTTTGATCTGAAGGTGTATGCTTAAATGTTTGAAATTAGTTTTGTAGTCAAAAATATAATTGTGCCACCATATTAATTTGTTTCATTATAAAACAAATTTAATTAAAAAAAAAAAAAAGTTTTTGAAATGTATGACTTGGACCAAATAATAAAGAAAAGCAGCCAATAAGTGCCCAACATAGATGGGAACTCCTTCAATACTGTTTAAAAAGCATCCCAGGGTGATACCTCAAGAAGTTGGTTGAGAAAATGTGAAGAGTACATGTCTGCAAATTCTAGGCAAAGGGTGACTACTTTGAAGATGCTAAAATATAACACAGTTTTGATTTATTTTGGATTTTGTTTAGTCACAACATAATTACCATAGTTCCATTTAAGTTATTCCATAGTTTTAATGACTTTACTATTATTCTAAAATGTGAAGAAAAAAATTATAATAAAGAATAAGTGTTTCAAAACCTTTGACCGGTAGTGTGTATATATATATATATATATATATATATATATATATATATATATATATATATATAACATTTTGTAACATTTTAAAATTGTGCTACCCTTTAAATGCATGAGGTAGAAAATTGTGTTGTTATTGGCAGCAGGCTTTATCTTCCATTCAATGTTCCATAATGAAGCTTTTTATTGCACAGTTATATCAGTGCTATCAGATGTCATAAGGCTGTAGATGATGAGTGATACATGCGGTAAGAGCCAATAACAGAGTCTCTCTTTTAGCCTCAAGAAACCATTACAGACATCTTTGAAGAAATCAGATATCGTTGGATTATATGTGCCGTTCTTTCATCTCCACTCTTTGGCTTTGGGCATTAGCCAATTAGCAATAGCCTCTACACTGGTTAATTATGAATATCAATGCCAGGTAAAAGATCAGAGGCACAAGTTGGCATCAAGGTATTGTTTTAGGCTGTTTGGTTGTGGTTAAAGGGATATGATAGCAGCACATTGCCTCTGTTAATTCGTTTGTCTATGCAAGCTATGCCAGTCTCTAGAGGGCACAAGCTTAAGATGTGGAGGCCTTTTTTGATGCTGTTTTTATCGATCAATAAACCACAATCTTGGCCACCTTGGAATTCTATTTCCTTTCAATCCTTCTCCTTTCACATCAGATTCAATCTCATCTGAAGGATTTCTTTTGGTCTGTCCTCATTGGTATCAGATAATTTAAAGAGTATCTGAATACAGTGAAACTCAAAATACAGTAAGTATACAGTATTGAGTACTTTTTTAGAGCTAAATCATACAGTTCGTTCACAGGTGGGACTATATTTTGATATTATTTCCCAAAGGTAGTAAAACTAGAATACTTAGACCCTATGAACTATGACAGAGCAGGAGTAATGTGTGGATTGAATATTATCTGAAATATACTGTAATAAAGTATCGCTTTCAACCTTGGCTGCACTTAAAGCAGACAGATATTATTTTATTTATAGAGCTTTATATTAAAAATGTTTATTCCGGGTGTGCCTTATGCAATTCAAGATTTTACATCGATTCTATTGGACCCCCTCTAGACTGTAAGGCTTGGTCTTAAAGACACAGCCTCCTGCTGGCGATGCCAATCAGAAGATGGAGTCACAACCCATGTTTTTTGGTGGTGTGTTAAGATCCAAGAATTTTGGTTGAAGGTTCAGAGTTTTATGTGTGACGTATTGGGCACTCAAATTTCATTTTGCCCCAGACTCTGTATTTTAGGCGATGAGGCGGTCATCAGTACAGGGGATAAACACAAAAAATTGGGTCCTAACCAGTGTTATGATTAGCAGACAGATTGTTCTAAGGGGATGGAAGTTGGCTGCTGCGCCCTCATTTCAAGAGTGGTGCACAGAGATGGGGAGGGTGGTGGCATTCGAGAATATGTCATATGGAAGGCTGGGGAACTTAGATTTATTTGATAGGAAATGGGGAAGCTATTTGACGTTCTTGGAGGGCTCTCGGGGAGGGGCGGTGGAGAGAGAAGTGTGGTTTTAAATGTTGTGGCAGTGAGGGCATGGTCAAGCGCCCGTCCGGAGAGAGAGGAAGCGGTAAGGGCACTTACACCTGAGCTAAATTATGCCTAACACCTGTTTCTAATTTCAGTGAGCATGGGGAGAGCGGCATAAAAGCAGCCACACAACCAGCAGACGAGAGAGAGCCTGCGTCCAGAAAGTTATTGTTGTGAAGCTGAAGCGATTATTATTGTGAAAATAAGAATTTATTATTGTGAAGCTAAGAATGTATTATTGTGAAGCTGAAGAGATTAGTGTGTGAAGCTATGAGTGCTGAAGTTTGGTCATTAAAATCCTTACCTGTGAGTGGAGCAACCTGCATCCCGTGTCCTCCTTATCAACCGCCTTCACAAATGTGTGTAATTATTATTATTTATATATATATATATATATATATATATATATATATATATATATATATTTGTGTACTCATGTGTGAACACGGGGATGTTTGTTGGGGGTCACGGGGTTGTTGGGGATTGGGAGGGGTAATAGTGGGGGTTAAATGTTGATTCTGTGAATATATGTTTTGATTTTCTTTGTTAATTGTATGAATCAATAAAAACTGTTAATCAACAGTAAAATTGCAACCCATTTTTTTTACCACAATGTGACATTACTCTGAGTAATACAGGATATTCAATGGCCCTGTCCCAAATGGTGCACTTGATGTGAACTTCACTAACATGCATCCGTAAAGTCCACAAGATCATAGGGTTACAATCTGTCATTTTACGATTCGGTGGGTGCACACGAGTGCCACCTTTGCATCCGTTATTCTTAATATGCTCTTTTGCCAAGCCCCAAGGGTTGCCATTTGGGACAGGGACAATCTGAAAAAAATTGTGCGGGACTTGATTTTATCCATCCGGAATTGGTTCTGATTGGTGAAAAGTGGGTGTTCCATACCACAGTGGAGCCAGATCTGAAAGTGACTGGTGGATTAATACTGCGTTCCATTCAAAGTCCGATCTCCGACCATAAAGGCATTCCACTGCCAGATGCTCGGAAGATGACGTGTAAGGAAACAAAACTGCAATGCTCACGTTAGTTTAGCAGGTGTTCGACTGTCAAAATGTTTAATTTTTTTTATATATAAGGCTCTATAAATAAAAACATATCTGTCTGCTTTAAGTGCAGCCATGGTTGAAAGGGATACTTTATTACAGTATATTTCAGATAATATTCAATCCACACATTACTCATGCTCTGTCATAGTTCATAGGCTCCAAGTATTCTAGTTTTACTACCTTTGGGAAATAATATCAATATGTAGGCCCATCTGTGAATGAACTGTATGATTTAGCTCTGAGAAGTACTCAGTACTGTATACTAATATTGAGTTTCACTGTATTCAGATACATTTTGAATTATCTGACACTAGTGAGGACAGAACAAAAAATCCCTCAGATGAGATCAAATCTGATGTGAAAGGAGAAGGATCGAAAGGAAATAGAATTCCAAGGTGGCCAAGATTGTGGTTTATTGATCGATAAAAACAGCATCAACTGAGCATAACTTGTATTGAAATATTCCATTAATATCATGTAAGGTTGGAATATTGACTCATTGATCTATATTGTTTAATAAAAGTTTGTCTCTAACTTTGTAAATCCCTTTGGGTGATGATATGTTTGTGCGACATCAACACCTTCAATCAGCGTTGAAGATTTCAGCACAAGTTTCCAAGTTGGAAGTCCAACTACAAGTGGCATTCCATTTCACTTTTCCTAGTAGGAAGTTTCCGAGTTGAATGGAATGCAGCACAAGACAAGTGGTCATGGAGGGGATGAATGGATTTGTTTTGTAACTGAAAAGGAAAGATTTTTTTAGAGTTGGAGCAGTTTATTACATTTTTATAGAAGATTACAAAGACTATTTTTATTTTTATTTTTATATTTTAATAGAGTGCACCAATAAGAACAACATGTTTAAATTTATGTTAAAACATATTTGGAAACTATATCTAAAAGTAAAATTATGAAAGCAATGTGAACTCTGCAACTGTTTAGAACTGTTTAGAATGCAACTATATAGAATTGTTTTCTAAAAATTTGTGTTTCTTAACTTTCATAACATTTTTCCCATATAGCCTTGACATGTTTATTTTATAACAATGTTGGTAGCACTTTATTTTACAGTACTGTTCTACATTTACATACTATATAATTACAACAACTACAGTAATTACTAGGTACTAACCCTAAACCTAACCCCAGCCCTAACCTTAACCCATAGTAAGTACATGTAATTACCTAATATTACTCGATACTTTCTTGGGTAAGTACACTGTAAGTGTACAGAAAGGACATGTACTGTAAAATAAAGTGCAAGTGTTTTTTTTTATTTTTTTAATTGTAATATGTACTCTTGTTTTGTACAATTTGAATGTTCTAAAAAAAAGCGAAAGAGAGAGAGAGAGAACATCATGTGCAAGACAATAGGGTAAATTTTTATTTCATGTTGACTTCAAGGAGGAAGAACTTGGCTCTAAAAATAATATTTCCATAGTATGTCATATTTTATATAAATGTATTTAATAATTTCTTGTTTGTTGTTTTTCATCGCAACACTTTTTTGGACAAAGACTCTGACATTGTGAAGAGTTAACAGGCACGATGTGCTGTGCTGTTTTAATTTGGATGTGTCTAATTGTTTAATGATGTTTGATGCTGGCTTATTGAACACCCACTGCTCCAGCATTAATTTGTTTGTTGTGATAGTTCTTGGGGAACAGCCACGGGTGTTCCTGCACCCTGTTGAGAAATGGTTCTTATCAGCCATCTCCTTACCATCAGAATTTGACTCTCACAAGTCCTTTCTTGAAACCGGCAACATTATGTATGCCAAAGACGATGAGGAATGCTTCCGAATGAAAGGTCTCCTGTGCAATCAGCATAATCTTAGTGATCAGCCCTCACATATCATGTTTAAATGAGGGCAGAATCTCTCAAACGTCTTGGGAAATGTTTGAATTTCAGCTCATATTTAGTCAAACCACCCCAATCCCATTTAGCAGGTTTTTAACAGCTGTAGCCATCAACAGTTCAAATATGTAGGCTGTGCTCCTGCTGAGAAACAAGATTAGATTTTCTATTAAAACAGCCAGCATGGCATAAATTCTGGCTTAGTCTTTTGTGACTCAAGACTCGATTGAGAATTCCCCATTATTTTGTGGTTTTGCAGTGTAGAGGTACTGACATGTTTACCTGTCTAGGTTGTCACATCAAAATCAAACACTGTTGAGCGCCATCTCACTTAAACGACCACAGAACGTCCACCTGTGGCGATACAGACATCTGTCAAAGGCTAACACCATTAACGCCGCCTCCCTCAAAATAAAGCTCAGCACTCAGCACTAACGTCCATTCAATAATCATTAAGTCTTTTCTCTCTTGGCCCCCTGGCCTCATTGTGATTTCCAGGTACTGAATGGCGGTTGGCTATTGTACGCCAGACAATGTCCTAGACAATGCATTCTCTGTAGATCTGAGGACAGTCTTTGGTTGTATTGTGTTGTATGTAAATGATCATCTCTATGGCATCTCTTTTATTGGCACTGCTGTATTTAACAGAGATGATTTGATATTGTCTCCCAGCAGTGGGATTTGACAGCCTGTATCAAATTCATGGAGGTCAGTGTGAGAAGAGAGATGGAGTGTTGGATAAAGCAGTGGAGCGGCTGATGTTTTATGGAGATTTGCAGCCTTGTGTCTGTAATCATTGGCTGATCCTGCTATTACCATCAGGCTCATTTCAAAATGTTTAGCTCCCTTATTCTCTCTAACATAGCTACCTTTTATATTATTTGTGCACACAAAAACTAGGGGTAACTCGCTAAGAAGGAATTGTGGCCATTTATATTGTTGTTTATTTGTTCATGCTCTCTGCCTTGTTTTAGCATTCGATTCACTAAAGGAATTATGCAAGTCAGGTGACAATTTGTTACAATTTGTACTTTGCAATTGCTGACCTTGCAGGCTGGTTTTGAGTGCTCCACTGTAAAGGATGCAACAGACTAAGGCAGTATTTACAGTATCTGCTATTTACTGGGACTGTAAAGCATCACTTCACCACTGTCATCCAGACACCTGAATCGGCACTTGCTAAAAGCATGCTTTACAACACTGCACATCTGAAAATATATCCAGTTATAACACTCTTTACCATCATTTGATCATCATTTTATTAATTAATGCTGTTATGATGAACAGAATATGTACATGTCCATCTCCTTTAAAGAGCACCTATTATGGTTTTTCAAATATTACCTTTCATGTAGTGTGTTATATAGTGGTTTGTGAATGTAAAAAGTCTGCAAAGTTTCAAAAATCAAAGTGCACGACAAATGGAGTTATTGACTCCCAAAAGAAAGAACTGATTCTGAACACCTGAAACGAGTCGTTAGTAATTCCAGACTTACTTCCTGTACTAACCTACCTAATTTGGTAACAAAAACCCGCCTCTGGTCTTCATTGGCTGCTCGTGAACAGCTTTGACCCGCCCTCAAACACTACACTAAGCGGTAGACCAATCACAACAGACTGGGACATCTGACCAATCAGAGCAGGCTCTCTGAAAAGAGGAGTTTAGAATGAATCCTTTAGAACGGATCATTGAATGAGTCGTTTTTGACACTGGGAAAAAAAGGTAATGCTGCAATTTAAATTATGAGAAAATTAAAGTTTTTTGACCTTGGATGCATGTAAATCTATTGTATGAGACCTTTAAAACAAAATTAGGCACGTTTAAAAACCATAATAGGTGCAATTTAAACAAAATTCAATGTACTGCCTGAGTTTTTTCTACATCAGGCAAATACCGCTGAGTTTTGTGAATAAACCGCAATCAAGTATAAGCTTAATTTACATAGAATGAAGACGTGTTTATAGTGAAAATAAGGACAATTACTTAATTTGAATATGCCGCAGTGCTAGTGCATTTATAGCACCTGATTATACTGGATTGTGGATGGATAATATATGTATATAAGACTAAGGTTTTTTTTCTCTGAAATACTATGCACAACAGTCGTGGTACAAAAGTTTAGGTTGATTTGACGCATACGGCATTAAAGGAATAGTTCTGATCGTATGCTTTAAGAACCCTTGGAATATGATGCACAAGTTTCATGGACTACTTCTACGACACAATTGAATGCTTTTTGAAAGTTTTAAAGTGAGCCACTATCAACTGCCACTGTATTGAAATCAGCAAATGGGACATCCTTTAAAAGTCCTCCTTTTGTGTTCCTTAAAAGAAAGAAAGTAATACGGATTAATGAGTGTGAGTACATGATAACAGAATTTTCATTTTTGGGTGAACTATTCCTTTAAAACGATAGTTCACCCAAAAATGAAAATTCTCTCATTATTTACTCACCCTCATGATATCCCAGGTGTGTATGACTTTCTTTCTTTACCAGAGCACATTTGAAGAAAAATGGGATCCAAAAATCAAGACAGTCAGCATAAACGTCTTCCATACGACACCAGCTATTAAATTATTGTCTTTTAAAATGATACGATCACTTTTGGTACAAAAAATATCAATATTTAAGTACTTTTTAACTATAAACACAAACACACAAACACACCATTGTGAGTAAAGCAGATAAATACAGATATAAACCAAAACCAACCAAGCTACTGTACAGCGTTCCTCCTTCTCATGTAAACAGCGCTGCTCTTCCAGCTGTGACGCACGTGCCTCAGTTCTTGCGTGTTTCAAATGCCAATGTGATTACGTCACGCACATACCGCTGCAGAACTGAAGCATGATTTAGAGTTAAAGAAGTACTTAAATATTTATCTTTTTTTCACACCAAAAGCGATCGTGTTGCTTTAGAAGACATAAATTTAACAGCTGGTGTCGTATGGATGACATTTATGCTGACTCTCTGTGATTTTTGGAGCTTCAAAAGATACATTTCCATTCATTTGCATTTTAGGGACCTACTGAGCTAAGATATTTTTCTATTTTTCTTCAGATGTGTTCTAGTGAAGAAACAAAGTCATACACATCTGGGATGTCATAAGGGTGAGTAAATAATTAGAGAATTTTCATTTTTGGGTGAACTATCCCTTTAACAGTTGTTAATCTTGCTGTCCCTCCCATGATGTTTATGCCCAGCAAGTGTTTGCTTTGTTACAGAATTTCCTTTTTTGCTTTGGCTCCATGCACACCACAACCATGGCTTAGATTAATGGCATATCTTAAATTAAATAACAAAAGCCAAATCCAATCTACTAAGGACAAGGCGAAAGAAGCCCCCCCCCCCCCCTATAAAATAACTCATAAGAAAACAAATAATTAATGTTGCACATGGAGTGACGGCTCCAATTCATGATGCAATTTTATTCCCTAGCCACTGAGACACATAAAAGCTGTAAACGTTAGGCCAGGGAGCGTCATAAGGGTGCAGAGAGCGCTGATGACAGCCAGTAGACTCGTTGTGACTGGAGCATTGGCTCTGCAGCCGCTGGGCTAACTGCTCCATTAATCATCTACACAGGTCTGCACACCACCCCCCAAATGCACAGCAGCTAAAAACCAGGCATTTATCCCAGAGTGCTTCTATAAGGGAAGGAGTACTGGAACCTGTGTACCCCTATCTGTGTTTGTTCTTCAATTAAAAATATCTGCTTAATTGACTCAACTTTATATATACTTCTATGTCAAGTTGAATCAATTATACTGTATACTTTAAACAATTCAATGCAAACTGTAGACTAGCGTATAGATTAAATCTCATTGCTGTAGGAGAAACATCTCAGATATCAGAGACGTCATTTGTGTTGTGTCTTCTGTGGGTAAGTGGATAGATAAACATAAAACAAAACACAGCATAGCTTCCTCTTATCTAGACTCATGTTCACATGGTTAAGGTATGTGAACCATGAGACAATCCACTAAGAATAACCCTTGTAGAAACTGTCTCATGTTAAAAGTATCTACATTGAATAAACATTTTGTTATGACATAACAATTACCTCATAATTGAATTTAAGGCTCATTGTCCATGAGGCACAGTAGGCTTGAGGCTAATGGCTTTCATTCTACTGACAGGCAGCATTCATCTGCACCCATCAGAGCATTCCTAACATCTCAACCATTCCCCAATGCTCCAATGTTTATACAATGGAATGCAAGTAAAATGAGATTGATAATTATTAGCATAACTTTGGATTTGATCATTTTAGACAGTGTACAGTTGAACACATTCTTCTGTGCTAATGAGATACAAACATGTGCATTAAAGAAAAATAAAGATCATGTGACTATACACGTAACTTCTAAGACACAATCTCAAGCAATTACTTGAAAATATTGATTTATTTATATTCAACCATGCACTACCATGTTTATTGTTATAGGGGAGGCCGGGGCTTGTTGTCACACTCCAATGAATATTTCTCAAATTAGGTTTATTTTTGTGAGTCACAAAAAAAACACATTTTGTTAGTAATGTCTTTATAATTTACAATACCTTACACATACCTTCAAGTCTAGACTAAATGTTGAACATTTCTAGCATTATTGCCCAGGTAAAAAATATACTTATACTAATATACTCATTAAACACACTATTTGGGGTAAGTTGTCACAATAAAACCAGCATTAAAACAGCATAGGCTTTCCAGCTAAACTTAAACAGTAAAACAGTTATGAACAAAAATATTAGACCTTATTCACGCTAGCGGCATCTTTGATTTTTAATGGGAATGACAACGAGGCTGCAGTATAATGGTATAAAGCTGCTCCTCGATCACATCTGATTTTCCACAACTCATGTTGTCTAGAGTTCTTTGTATAATGAATGTCCTTGGACAGATATTTTATCAATGTTTTGTCCGCGGAATGATCCAAAAACCATTTAAACTGCAGTACAGCCAACTGAAGAGACTGTAAAGCTGCCTTTTCACTACATTCGACAAACGACAGATGATAGACCGGAAGTCATTCGTTTCCAATGGAAAGTCATACGGGGACTGCGTGAGGTGCCAACTGTCTCCGGATGCATCATTTTCGGATCCGATTTATGCCTCGGCTGCGTTATAATATTTAAACTCGTGCGACTAGACCATATGCAACCGCCCGACTGGAAGTGATGTATTCATGCAAATCTATCAGCACGAAGTGAGAAATATCAATCCACAATATTCCTGAGTCCAGTGACGATTTGCAGGCGATGTGGGCGGAACTTCCGGCTAATCGTAAACAATCGTTATGTTATGTACTAATGCAGCATTAAAAATTGCAGACACTTGAGAACAAATGATCACAGAATTATAGCGAGGCAATATTGTTCTTCCCCACCTATCTGTTAAGGATTATGGATTTCAGGATGATGGCCAAATAGAAGCATTTTAGTTATTTTTTGAGCCTTTACAGCTGTGAAAGTGGACATGTTTTGAGAGCTATAGATATTTATGTTTATTTTAAAGCATACAGGTGCATCTCAATAAATTAGAATGTCGTGGAAAAGTTCATTTATTTCAGTAATTCAACTCAAATTGTGAAACTCGTGTATTAAATAAATTCAATGCACACAGACTGAAGTAGTTTAAGTCTTTGGTTCTTTTAATTGTGATGATTTTGGCTCACATTTAACAAAAACCCACCAATTCACTAAAATCTGTAAAAAAGCGAATGTTGGAGACAGTGAAAAGGCGGCTTAAGTCTATCCCTCACAGCCTCCATGTCATTCCTATTAAAAATCAAAGATGGTGCTAGTGTGAATAAGGTCTTTTTGTGACAGCAAATATTATAATTAACTAGATAAAAATTTAAATAACAAAATTTGTAAGACAAAGAGAGTGTCAGTTAGATAAAGAGAGAGCGAGAGAGCAACTTAAAGCAGATTAAATGCCTTGTGTGGGTTTGTTTACATTTTAATTTTTAACAGCTGGAGTTTGAATTAACGAGCATTCTGTTGGCCTATTTGAACATCCATGTAAGTTTATGGGATTTTTCCAAATTTTGATCATCTGCTGTCAAAAACCGAAAGTCCGATCGGTTAGAAAAGACATAGCATACTATTCCAGAACAGTCTGAAGGTCTGTGCCAAGTTAGGTGGATGTTGCTTGTAAGCTTTGAGGAGTTACAGTCAGAAATGTAGGTCTTGATTTAGGGATTTTGCTAAACAAAGTTTGTAGAATAACAGTATGTTTGTCATAATAAATTGTAGAAATGTATTTCATTTAAAACGCATGGAAAACTTGGTCTGAACTGACATTAAAAAATACCCTTATCACAGTTAAATTATTCCTAAATAAATCCTAGTGTGGTTTTATTGTGTTGACTTGTTTATCCCACAGCTACTATATATATATATATATATATATATATATATATATATATATATATATATATATATATATATGTGGCATTGACATTTATGTTTTGGAGAATAGATTTCACAATTCAGTAAATTCGGTTTTGAACTAGGTGTTTAAAACCAACCAACAAAGCAAATATATTTGTAAAATGTGACAACAAACCTTACAGTCACTGAGATATAACCCTTGTGACAACTTCCCTTTGTGACAACTAGCCCTGATCTCCCCTATTTACAATGTAGTCCCATCTTGAAACACCAGTCAGAAGCATTCATTGTAACACACTGTAATACAGCAAGGGTTAACCGTAACTATTTTGTTCCCTCTTGTCTCTCATCCTTTTTTTCCTCGTCTTTTTCATGAGCACATGATGAAAGAATCCATGGAATGCCAGTGAGCATGGCACCAGCAGCATTTCCAGTAGCACTGACCAATGAGAACTGGGAGGGTGGAGGCGGGGTCGAGTGTGGAGACTGGATTCTTTTTACTGTGTTTGGATAAATTACGAATTTTTTCCATATAAAGAAGTGCATTCCACTGCCTGACTGGCAAACTAAGCCTCTTGCTTCGTAAAGACAGAATTAAAGACAAAGAGAAAGAGACATAGTATTTTCAGAGGGGAAACACATTCCTATATCGAGTATGTATGCAGCACTTCAAAGTATACAGTGACAGGAAAAGGCTTTGAATGAGACCAGTAAGAGCATTTGGATGTATGACATCACTTCCTAAAGTGCACACAGAGGTCAAATTTTGAAACAAAACATGAGGTCTATTTGAATTTTTAATGATAAAGAATGTTATATTTAAACTATAAGAGACAAGATGCTGTGCTATATTTTGGCTAAAATGTAAGATCCACAGCATCACAATATATACACTATATCAACAATATAGCGCAGCCTGAAGTGCCTCATTGCTTTTGGAAAATGTTTACCACAATATAAAAATATTACGGGCACAATTAAGCAAATTCAAGTGCCATAGCTCATTTAGAAGTTTAAAGTTAACATGAAATCTGCATTTGCCCTATTTGCATTCTAGATACATGATTCTGAGAGAAAACACATCCGCCTACTGTTGCTAGAGTAACAAATGCAACGTTCATCCGCATCTAACTGGCAGGCCAAACTTGCGCTCTTATTTCAATTTTGTTGTTAATTTTGGTGGTTAATCATTATTTTTCGCAATTGCTGCAGACGGCTTGCTTTGGTTCAACAGCATTAAATTAAAGAGGGTAAACTTTATCATATCAACTGAAATGTGCACATGCATTTTAAGAGACTTATGTAGTGTTCTGCGCTCTGTCCATGCACAGAATGAATGCATATTTTTATAGCACATTTATTTAAACCGCTCAGGCAGTGTCAATAGTATGACCCACTTTAAGGGTGGCCGAAATTACAAATCAAATGAAAATTTGAAATCAAACTGAGCTCTATAAAAATATTTCTTCATATTTAGAATGAAAGTTTCCTAGTACGAGTACTTTTTACCACCACCCTTTGGGGTGTTCAAACCTTAAACAGTATACAGTACACCTCAAATATATGTTGCTAGTCTTATTGATTTTAACAAGTGTTTAACAAATAAATGTGTTTCTTCGTAATCTTTTATCAAAATGGAAAAACCAAGCCCTCTTATTTTTCAACCCCACCTCTCCAACCACCTGGCTCAGTTCTGGTATGGAACGCTTACTTTTCATGATCCAGTCAATTCCTCATGGATAAAATGAAGACCTGCCATGCTTTTTTCTTATTTAATACTCTTTTTCACTCAGATAAACGTCACAGTTCTGAAGTAAATGTGTTGCGAATGACATGTTGACTTGAAGTCTCTGACATGTAAAAACTAATTCATGCATTCCTGACCTCAAGACTAGATTATTGTAATGCATTACTGTGAGGATGTCCAGCAAGATCAATAAATTAACTTCAATTGGTTCAAAATGCAGCAGCCAGAGTGCTGACGAGAACCAAGAAATATGACCCTATTAGCCCCATTTTATCATCGTTACATTGGCTACCTGTTAAATTTCGTATTAATTTTACAATTCTGTTAACTACGTACAAAGCTTTGAATGGTCTAGCTCTGCAGTACTTAAGTGACCTTCTACCACTCTATATTCCATCACGTTCATTACGATCGCAAAATTCTGGCCTGTTAATAGTTCCTAGAATATCAAAATCCACAAAAGGAGGTAGATCCTTTTCATATTTGGCTCCTAAACTATGGAATAGTTCGAGATGCAGACACACTCACTCAGTTTAAGTCTAGACTAAAGACTCATCTATTTAGCCAGGCATACACCTAATTTATCCTTCAACAATTAGGCTGCTTTAGTTAGGTCTGCCGGAGCCAGAAGGTTATTTTTCTTCATTAACCAACATCTTATGGAGTTTTGTGTTCCTTGCCACAGTTGCCTTCGGCTTTCTCACTGGGGTTATAAATACAATTATTAGTTAATTATTTTTAAACACAATTCACAATCGTATTTTATCAAACTACACAATGGTGACTCTAAGACATTATAGATATTACAGTTTTATCTTCTGTTAATGCCTGATCTTCTATAAAGCTGCTTTGAAGTGATGTGTGTTGTGAAAGGCGCTATACAAATAAAATGACTTGACATGTAAACTAAGGTTATTAGTTGGCCTCTATGGGTGCTGCGAAAATACAGTATTTACAGCTAGATAATCGGGTGTTTCACGTGATAACTGTTGCTATATTGTATTTTGGCATGGCTGGAATATTGCCCATTCAGCATTTAGTGACCACATTGAAGTTTTTTAATGTGTGCTTTGTAACTTGATTTGGGTGTAAGAAACAGTATTGCCTAAGAACAAATAAACAAGTTTTTTTTTCTTTTTTCTTTTTTTCCAGAGGCTTATCATACTTAATGTATCCATTAGTAAGCAATCTTTTAGAGCTTGGAGAAAGATGCTGCTGTTTAAAATAAGACTGAGATCAAATGAAGGAATATACGCAAAGGTGCCCATTTCATAAACAGCTTGAGGTCATCCATTATATTATGAGAAATTTGAGGTGATAAATACGAAGTCCTCCTTCTGGTAATGCATGCGACTCTGTCTTGGACATGGATAGCAGTTCTGTCAGATTCTCTGAAAGAAGATTTAATTTAATTTTACGTTCTCTCCAGATACAATTCAAATCACATTTTGCCTTTATTTGATTCTTTTCAAATGCACCAGAGCATTGCAAAAGGTAATTCTACACTATCGCCTTCATGGTCGTGAGACTTAATCTAGTGAAGCATTAGAGTCTTTTTTTTTTTTAAAGTAAATTATATACTTTTCACCTGCTTAAGCTCAGACTAGCATGCATAGAAAGCAGCCTGCCTTTTCAAATAAGCTATTGGTTGTCATACTGAATACATTTTTGTGCTCTCCTCAATATTCATTGTCTTGTTATTTGTGTGACGTTTTGAGCATTTAAATATTACTTTGTCCCAGACTCTGTATTTTGGGTGATGGGGCGGTCATAAATTTGGGGGATAATCACATTAAATATTGGGTTCTGACCAGTCTCATGATCGGCATGCAAATAATTTTAAGGGGTTGGAAATCGAATGGAGCGCCCTCTTTTTCGGAGTGGTGTGTGGAAATGGGGAGGGTAACTGCATTTGAGGAAGTGGTAAGTAGAAGGCTGGGGTTTAGGGACTTATTTGTTAAAAAATGTGGCAATTATTTAGTTTTTTGGGGGGACTCTCAGGGAAGAGATGTGGAGAGTGTAGTTTAGTTTAATTATGTATGTTTATTTTTTTTCATTATTTATTTATTTATATATTTTTTGGGTCGTGTGTGTGTTAATATGTGGGACCACAGGGGTGTTCGTTGGGGGTCAGGGTGGGATTGTATTAGTGGGGTTTGAATGTAAAATGTTGATTCCTTGTATATTTGTTGGGTTTTTCTTTGTCATGTACATATGAATCAATTAAAACATTTTTAATTACAAACAAAATATTCACAAAATATTTTTTTGGTTCAAATTTTACTTTTAACCATTTCCCCCCGATTTTTACTAATTATTTGCACTTTAAATTTATCATTTGATAATTACCAATAGTAAACAAAACAAGACTGAGGCATACCTGTGCAAACAAAACCGCAGTTGCTGGGCCCCTCCAGGGTCTCGCCACAAAAATACGGGACAATAGGCATACCGTACGGGCTGATGTAATTTCAGACAAAATATTGGGCATACCAGCTAATACAGTTGGGAACATACCCCCAATACTATGCTCATCAGGCTTGGTTCCCTTCGTCAATGTAACTCTAGGTCTCAGGGATTTTATTTAGCCTGTTTTGTCATATGCCAGACAAAAATCCAATTATTTAGAAAAGTAATGGTGCACCTCCCCTCAACAAGCCACACAATTTGAGATATACAGTGCTGGATATTGTTAAAGGAATAGTTCACCTAAAAATTAAAATTTTCTCATGATTTACTCACCCTAATGTCATCCCAGATGTGTAAGACTTTCTTTCTTCTGCATAACTCAAATGAAGATTTTTAGAAGAATATTTCAGCTCTGTAGTTCTGAACAATGCAAGTGAATCCACATAAAGGGAGCATAAAAGTAATCCATACGACTCCAGTGATTAAATCCATGTGTTCAGACATGATTTGATAGGTGTGGGTGAGAAACAGATCAATGTTTAAGACATTTTTTATCATAAATTCTTCCACCTGTCCAGTAGTGGGCGACATGCACGAATTATGTGAATTACTAAAATCAGAAGGAGAAAGTGAGAGTGAAGGAAAAGAGACTTAAATATTGATCTGTTCCTCACCCACACCTATCATATTGCTTCAGAATATATGGATTTTACCACTTGAGTTGTCTGGAGTACTTTTATATTGCCCTTATGTGGATTTTGAAGCTTCAAAATTTTGGCACCCATTCACTTACATTGTATTGACATACAGAGCTGAGATATTCTTCTAAAAATCTTTATTTGTATTAAGCAGATGAAAGAAAGTCACATACGCAAGGGTGGCATGAGGGTGATTAAACGATGAGAGAATTTTCATTTTTTGGTGAACTAACCCTTTAAAATGATTATCCTACTCAAATGAGTAGGATCAGATGAGATTACCCCAAAAATGAAATCTGCAAGATTACGTTACTGATTGCATTTTTGTCATGTAATTTGTAATCAGTACCAGATTACAATTCACAAGTAATCCGCCCAGCACTGGAGATATCATTCATGATCAAACGTTGCAAGATGAGTTGCATACCAATGTTTTATACTTAGGGTTAGGGATTTGAACATACTCCTAACTCTAAGTATGAGCAATTGAAATAATGATGGTTGCCTTACCAAATACCACTAACTAACTAAATACTTTGAAGGCAAGGTAAACTAAATAAAAAGAACCGGATCATTGGCGTCACATATTTTAGTATATTTGCTGTACAAATATATTATAATCCTCCTTTAGATTTGTTGTTTTAATGTATAACAATAAGCAAAGCCATAACATTGCATTTGGATTTGAACTAATGCACTCTCTTTTCATTTCGGTGATTCTCCTGGGTTAACCCTCACAAAAACCTCTCAGCAAAGCAACAAAGCTTAAATGAGCGCGAGAAAGGGATACAGTCACAGCACTCATTTCTTTCTTTATTACATTTGAGTGCTGCTCCACCTTCTCACCGAATATGAGGGCTGATTCTTCCTGAAACAGCTCTGAGAGCTGAGGGAATCAAAACAAGTCAAAGTTCTCACACCCTTCAAGGTTTCTGTGAAGGAATGATGAGCGGGATGAAAACACCATTAGAGAAGTTACATAGGTTTATTCTTCCCATTACACTTAATAGAAATAGTTGACCCCAAAATAAAAAATCTGTCATTATACTCACCCTCATGCTATTCTAAACCTGTGACCTGTTATTTTTTTAGTAGAACACAAGAGTAGAAAACAAGAACAATTTTTAAGAATTGTTAGATACTTTATGAAGAATTTGGTGATCAATAACTCTACTGATGCGCATGTCTTGCCCACATCTGCATCCAGATTTAAAGCTGGTACATCATAGTCATTGACACCAAACGTCTAACATGATCACATGGAAAATTAAATATGTAGTTTCCAAAAGTTCCTGTAACCTGAAATCAACCCCATATTGCTGAATTTCTTACTAGTGCCATCCCTCACATTTTTGTATCAATTCAGCTGTGATCACCTTTCTCTGTGGGGTATGGCATCATTTTTATATCACCAGAACTTGAATTTGAAAAAGCCTCTGAATTCATAATCTTGAAAAAAGACAGTGTAATTTGATGTTATCGAAAAATGTTGCTGTTCATTTTAATTATTTGAAACCATTTTGTGTGAATTCACCTAAAAAAAATTCAGGCTGTGAAATTCAAGTTTTAATTATTCAAGTTGTGGATTTCAGGTCGTGAAATTCAGGTCTCAATATTCAGGTTGTTGAATACGGGTTGAGAAATTCAGGTGGCAAAATTTGAGGATGATATCCGGGAATGCAAGGAAGATCAAACAAGTGTTGATGCAATCCATCTCTCTCTTGAACATTCACAAAGCAATGGAAACAGCTCAAAAGTCATTTTAAACAACTGTGACAACAACATTGTGAAAACATAAAAAGGTATGCTTTAGGGATAATTATTACAATGTTTCATTAATGTGTTTTGAAGAACAGATCAACTTAATCAGTAAATTGGATCCTTCACCTAACAGCAAGTTTCATCAAGAACCTTATTTCATAATGATATGGGCAAAGGACATTTACCAGTGGAAATGAATAATCAAACTACCTCTTTTTAACTGCAAGTCTGCAAAAAGATAAAAAATAAATAGAATTTTAGTAGTCGATAAGTATTAAATAATAAGTCTAAAAATAAAAGATTCATATTTCTATACATCTGTTAAACGGTTGTGAGATAAAAAATATTTGAACATTTATATAACATACAGTATATATATATATATATATATATATTTATATATATGGGGGGGGGGGGGGGTGCTACTCGCAAAAACAATACAGAGCAGGTGGTGCAGCTGTAAATACCTATAAAACTGGGATCTGGGAATCCCAAAATGTTGAACCAAATTCTCAAAAGATCTCAACACTCCACTCTCATACAAGTCACCATGTGTATTAACCTCCCTCACAATCCACTCTGACCAGCAGAAAGGGGACTTATTAATACATAATTTAGGGTTCAGCCTTATGCTTGAGGCAACATTTAAATTAGCATCCGAATTAAACACTCTGGACACTTTTGTCCATACCGAGTGCAAATGCGAGATAACAGGGTGTAACTTAACTTCTCCGATTAGTTTAATAGAAAGGCTTTGCAATGGCAAAATTGGGCAAGAACTTCCTGTTCAATACAAAACCAGGGAGGGGCTCTTTCAGGTGGAAGCGACCAATGAGCCAAATGTCTGAGACCGAATGCATAATAATAAAACAAAATCTTAGGTAGGCCTAGCCCACCTTTGTCAGTTGGCCTATGTAACTTATTAAAATGCAATCTAGGACGCTTACCATTCCAAATGAAGGACTTTGCTATGCTATCATATTGCTTAAAGTAAGAGAGGGGGACATCTACAGGGAGAGATTGTAGCAGGTAGTTATATTTTGGAATACAATTCATTTTAATAACATTAAGCTTCCCAATCATAGATAAATGTAATGAAGCCCTCCTGCCCACATAGTTCGAAAACCTTTTTAATAAGGGGTCAAAATCAGACACATTTGCTGGGAATGAAATGCCCAAATACTTAATGCCCTGTTTGGGCCACTGGAAGGCACCCGGTTGGAAAGCCACTACTGGGCAGTATGCTGGCAGAGCCAAAGCTTCGGATTTAGACCAATTGACTCTGTATCCCGAGAACTTAGAAAAGGAATTAATAATTCTATGGAGGTAAGGCACAGATCTAATTGGGTCAGAGACGAATAATAAAATATCATCTGCGTAAAGCAAAAGCTTATGCGCCATACCTCCCTCCACCACCCCTGGAAAATCATTTTTCCTTTCTTATCACAGTTGCTAATTGTTCCAGGGCAATACAGAACAATAATGGGGATAGAGGGCAAAAACAGGGTGCCCCTATCCAGAGTAAAATTATCTGAAATTAATCCATTTGTTTGTACCGCCGCTACCGGTTATCTATAAAGTAACTTAATCCATCCAATAAAAGTATTCCCGAACCCACATATTTCCAAAATCTTAAAAAGATAATCCCATTCTATCATATCAAACGCGTTTTCGGCGTCAAGTGAGATGGCCGCGACCGGAGTCTGATCATTCGCCACTGACCACATAATATTGATGAAATGCCTAATGTTATCAGAAGAGCTGCAGTCCCGAATAAACCCCACCTGACATATATGTATAAGGGATGTCATAACTTTACTTAATTGATTAGCCAGTATTTTTGACAATATTTTTACATCTAGCTGGATCAGGGAAATTGGACGGTGTAGCGAATTTGATAGTATAAATATACACGGGATGGGTTAAAGTGCCAGCGTACCTCCACCATTATATGTAGTGAAATTATATGTAAATAATTAATTAATTTGTTTATAAATATTGGCCTCATTTGACCACCATTATATGTAGGGAAACAGTATGTGTGAGCTAGAAATTAAATTAAACTGTCCTTATCTACATTATTATGTAAGGAAATTTATGATGGAATTAGTCGCGTTGGACAACCATTATAAATTAGATAAATGACAAATAACTAGACTATTTGTCTGAATAAAATTCTCCACCATTAAAATCATAATGCAACGTCTCGTTGTATCCACTCACAATTTCTATTGTAAGGAATTAGCTTTAATAAGGGAATTATGATTAATTCTCTTATTGGAGTAATATTATTCTCATGGCTTATTGAAAATTATATTACACATATTTAAGTACAGCTTTGAAGCGAAATCTTTTAAAAACAGGGATGAGATTATTTATCAAAATATACCACAGTCAAATTATCTTTAAAAGGGGAATATGAATAATTAACAATAACTCATTATAGTTCATTATAAATATTTGGATCAGTCAATAGAATTAACTTGATGTAGCTGAATTAATATTACAATCAATTAATCTGTTTGTCCAGCGAACACTCAGTATTGATTATCTATCAACTCTCAGAAAGTATATTTTTCATGGCCACAGAAAAATAACTCTTTCTTAGCATGTAGCTGTGATCAAATCGTTAAATTGACGTTGATGTACAAGCAGACCAGAATCAACTCGCAAGAATGTACACAAAAGCTTTATTTAACTACATCACGAACACATAACTGATCTAAACAAACACATGCACACAAATCATGCATACATGGGAAATGGAAAAGTGAAAGTGAACGAAACCGGAATAGAACAGGGGAAAGAAGCTATGACAAGAGTAATTTAACCATTTGAAAAAACCATCAGTTTCTTACTTCAAAGCACCTTTGTTAACAAAGGAGTTCACAGCTTATACTAAACCTCTGTTTAGTTAGTTAATTATACGATACTTGCAATGCCTTGGCTGTTGAGAGAGCCCGGATGCAGTCTCAGGAGAAAGTCTTGGTTTCGATGGTGTTGAAGTTGCAATCAATTTCTTCCACATTGAATGAAGAAATTATGATGAACTTGCGTGTTAGTTTGACTCAGTTATGATCGAGGAAGTTACACATGGCTTGATGTGTTAAGGCCTGCCGACCCGCGACCTCGTGGTCAGACCGGGTGTTTCCGGTCCCACATGAGCAGCAACCATGAGCAGAAGGGAGAAAGAGAAGAGGGAAGAGAGAGAGAGAGGGGTCACTCCGACAGTGCCCTTTAACTCCTGAGAGAGGTCACTCCTCTCAAGTTTGGCTTGACCAATGTGAAAGATGCAATTTTCCAACGGGAAAAGTTCCTTTGTTTGGAAGCTGACTTATTTGCATGATTGGAGTAAGCTAGCAGTTTACACCCCTTTATGCTCTGATTAATATAACAAGCATACAATGCATGCTATAAGGAGATGCTATACTCCAATGTTTAGGGCATCACACAAGGATTAATTTGATAGGAAGCATGATACCAACAATTTTACATTATCTAGTGGTTCTGTCATAAAGCATGCACAAAACGGTATACAGTACAAAAGACACTATATGAGACAGTAATAATCATACACACAATGTCCTGAGGATATGCATGTTCATTTATAGAACAGTTTGTCTATAAATTAATGAAGAAAAGTCTGTTTTATGGGCTTTATGTGTCTTTCCTATGGGGGAGTGAGTTTCTTCTCCACATTCCTTTGCTTTTGCATGTGGCTACCTTCCCCCACCTGAGATGTCTCTGAGGTCCACTAGTTGCTGGACCAGTGTCAGCAAAGGGGGAGTAAGAGCTGATAATGATTAGTGGGAGAGCAGACATCTCGGAGTCTGCTTGGGCCTACTTGGACCTTTGCTTGTTACGGTCTTGAGACGTCTGTTGGATTACTTATTAAATAATGAATAATTGTGTGTCTGATTGGTCCAGATGCTACAACGATAACTCTTACACTCACATGGATCTTTGTCCTTTTTAAGAATCAGACTGATCCGGGCTTGTGTCATGGTTCGCGGAAGCTTTCCTTTCTTTAATGATTCCGTACAGCCAGTTCTGTAGTAAAATATATAAAAAATTCAGCGGCAAAGCCATCTGGCCCCGGAGCCTTGCCTGTAGGCAAGGCCTTAATTACCTCGCCAAGCTCTTCCAAGGTTATCTCAGAATCAAGAGAATTTTTTCGCTCATTCGTCAATTTAGGGATTTCTAATGGTTCAACAAAGTTTCTAATATCTTCATCAGTAGATGAAGACGTGGAACTATAGAGATAAAGATAGAATTCTTTAAAAGCATTATTAATATCAGTGGCTGAGGTAAATATTTCACCACCAGCAGCTTTCACTGAGGGAATGGTAGAAAAAGACTCTCTCTGCTTTATATATCTAGCCAAAAGCTTCCCTGCTTTGTCCCCCGACTCAAAATATGACTGTCTTGCCCTGAATAGTCAAAACTACACCTTCTGCAACAAAATAGTATTATATCTATATTTCAATTGGGTCAATTCTCTGAGGCCATCAGAAGACATTCGGCACTTCAGCTCTGCCACAGCACTTTTAATATTCCTTTCCAGCTCCATGATTTCCCGTGCTTTGGTCTTTTTGATGAATGAGACATACTGTATGATCCGACCCCTAAGAACTGCCTTAAGTGCCTCCTAAGCCAAACCCACAGAGGATACTGAGGACCAGTTGGTCTCCATATAGACATTGATTTCAGCCTTTAGCATTTGTTGGAATTCAGGATTTTGCAAAAGGGATACATTAAAGCGCCAACTATATGATTTATTTTTGTGTGATCTGAGACTAAAATGTTTCCAATTGAGAATCAACAACAGATGAAATGAGGGACTTAGATATAAAAAACAAACAAATCTATTCTAGTATAAATCTTATGGACTAATGAAAAAAATGTATAGTCCCTACCAGATGGGTTCAAAAGTCTCTAAATATCTGTAAGACCAAGATTTTTACACATCCTATGAAGCATCATTGTTGCTCTAGGGGGCACTTCTTCACTATGATCAAGGACTGAATCCATAAATAAATTAAATTCTCCTCCCAATATTATATTATGAGGGGTGCCAGCGGCTTGCAACCTCCCTTCAAGATCTATAAAAAAGCCCTGATCATCAGCGTTATGTGCATAAATATTAGCCAAAATCATCCTTTGCCCCTGAATTTCTGCTAAAACAATAATAACTCTTCCTAATTGATCTTTAATCTGTTTGAGACATTTGAATTGTAGATGTTTCCTTATCAGTGTAATGACTCCTCTGCTCTTACTTTAGCCAGCACTAAAGAAAACATGTCCACCCCATATCTTCCCAAATTTTTCAGCTTCCTGCGGGGAAAGATGCATTTCTTGAAGAAACACTATATCATATTTCTTACGTTTAAGAAAAGACATAACCTTCCTACTTTTTATGGGGTGCCCCAACCCATTCACATTCCATGTGGAGAGAGACAATCCACTCATATTAAAGGTGCAGTATGTAACAATTTTCATGTAATATTCACCAACGCAACTTAACAAATGAGACTTCCCCGGACTTCCTAGGTTGCCTATTAAAGCCTGTAGACTGATTATTCATGCAAAGGGAGCAGGTCGGTTTTGCCGGGAAAATCCAAAAGATGTGATGTTTATGTGCACTCCTGAGAGCCTTCTACTGAATCCCATCTGACTAAGCGGGAATGTGATCGTGGTCAAGCGAAGACTATTATGAACATCGGCAAGGCATTTGATTCCTGGAGGGAACTTCATTCGGTTTTGGGGATCAAAACCGACCCTGAATTGGCGTTCTTCTTATTGGACAGGTAAGCTTACATAACTGCAAAGCATGTGAAATGTAATGCCATAAGGATTGACCTGTGTAATTTTAGTTATCTTGATCTTACCTGCTAATGCTGACGAATTGCAAGCTACCTTGTTTTGTAACTTTCAAATAATTTCAATGATCTTCTCTTTATACTAAAAGTCAGGTATACAGGATCAATTTAAGCAAATACGCTGGTTTCTTGATCGTAGTACAACATATGACATACAAAACACACAATAGCACAACATAACAGTGCAGTGCAACAGTAAACTGTCTGGTATAGTTCGGTAGTATGTAGCTGTTTGTGTGTATCAGTATGCTATGTTAGCTGATAAGCAGTTTTAGTTTATTCTCAAAGTTTGTAGTAAAACAATCATAACTGTGTAATTTTAATTATGCTACCTCATCTGTCATGATGCCTGTGGATCACATTCAGTCTCTTTGTACATTACGTCATTGTTTTGGCCGATGCTCGCTCACGTCCCTATGGAGTGTGTGCTAGTGATGGGTCGTTCATGAGCGATTCGTTCATTTTGAACAAATATTTTATGTGACTCAGAAGAACAAGTAGTCTCAGAGAGTGATTCGTTCATTTTGTGTTGGCCGCGCATGTGCATTGTGCAACCTCCGTTCGTTTGTTACGTGAAAACCGCATAGGTGCTGTACAGGAAACAGAAATTATTAGTTCACTTTTCAACTCTTTTGGTCCAAGTCGTTCGTTCTTTTGTCACGTGACAGCTGTATACGCACGTGACAAAAGAACGAATGACTTGGACAAGAAGATTCAGCCAGAGGTGAACTAATCATTTCTGTTTCTCATAATCTGCCCTTGGCTGCATTATCAATTTTTCCTTATTGGGACTATAATCAAAGTTTGCATAAGTAGACGTGTTGGGTGGTATTTGACTATTGAAAATTTTTAATTATAAATTAATTCTGCTCAAATGAACGAAATGAGATAAATGACTTGAATAAAGATTCACTCATTTTGCTGAACGAGACTCAAAGATCCAAGTCAGTAAAATTATCCGATCTTCCCATCACTAGTGTGTGCACAGGCGTGAGCACGAGCAACAGGTAGCTGGATGCAGTTCACTTAACGGCCACAGGTGTCATTAAAAACAAGGGTTTCTGAATCTTACATACTGCACCTTTAACATTTGGCATTTTGACATATTAGAAAAAATAGACTGTGTGTCAAAATTAAATGATAAAGACCACATTCCACATTGGTGCAACAATCAACCCCTGAACTTTCCCCAGAACAAAAACAAAAAAACAGAAAAAAGAAAAACGTGCACATTAACCACAACACAGCACCAACCGGCACCCATCCTCTAAACTCAAACAGTCCATGTATGCCTACGAGAGCCCCCACGACAACTTTGCCGTCGGATTGCTTAAGTCCGGTGTTTCTATATTGTAAAACAGAATTACACAACAGAAGATAATCTATAAAACAAACTCCAGCCATTAGGCGGGATAAACACATGGAATGTGTAGATTCATCCACATAACTGTCCCGAAAGTGTGTTCCTCCACAAAACAATCTCCAGCCTCTAGAGAATCAGCACACACACACACACACACACACACACACACACATTATATATATATATATATATATATATATATATATATATATATATATATATATATATATATATATATATATATATATATATATATATATATATATATATATATATATAAGGTCCATTCAGTTTCCTCGGACAGTCAAATGAATGTTCAGTGTGCTGGCCCATTCGCCGTTACATGAGTGGAACAGATTCCCTAATCACTCTAATGATTTGCAAGAAATATTACACAAAACAGACTCCATCCAATAGGAGGCATAAGTACAAAGAACGTGCAGATACCTCCACAAACTTTCCTGAAGGAGTGTTATTCCACAAAACAAACTCCAGCCGCTAGGCGGAACCAACACAAAAAGAAACAAAGAAGGTGTCCAGTTTCCTCAGACAGTCAAGTGAATGTTCAGTGAGTCAGGTACACTCGGCTGTATCAAGAGCATCACACAATAACTTACTCATTCCATTGACTTTATGAAAGGACAATGCTTGTTGTGAGCATGTAAATGTTTTGCAGCCATCCTTAGTATCTATTCTCAATTTGGCCGGGAAAATCAGTACAAAAGCGACCTTCCATTGATGTAAGAGTTTCTTGCATTCCTTGAATCAATCACATTTCTCTCGTCGAATTCGCAAAGTCTGGGAACAAGAAAATGTTGTGATTCTTCCAAGAAAGCCTTCCTTTACTCCTCACCTCGTGTAACACAAGATCTTTATCGGATGATCTCAGAAATTTGGCCAGAATTGATCAGGGCCTGTCTCCCTCCAAGGATCTCTGATCCGGAACTCAGTGAGCTTGCTTGATTTCCAGTTTATGGCCCGTTATGTCGAGCAGACTCGGAAAGAGCTCGTCTAGGAATTTCACCATATCTTGGCCTTCTTCTTTCTCAGGAATTCCAACAATTCGGACGTTGTTTCGTCTTTTAATGTCTCCAGAGCCCGAGGGTTTTGAATTCTTTGACATATTGTCTTCATAGAACAGTTATGGATCAGGGTGTATTGAATGTCACCAGTTTATGATACAAAAAGTATTAAAAACTAGTAAAGTGCACAGAGCTCACCATTCACACATCTGACCCTCGCATGGTGCCACATGAAGTCATGTTTGATCAAATCTAGACAGGCCCCATTTTCTGCAGCCATCACTCCAACACCTTATCCTTGAGTGTTCATGCTAAATTGCTAATTTTGTACTAGAAAATCACTTGCCATTATATCAAACACAGTCTAAAGCTATTTGGTTCATTAAATGAAGCTTAACATTGTCTTTGTGTTTGTTTTTGAGTTGCCACAGTATGCAATAGACTGGCATGTCTTAAGGACAATATTAGGTCAAAAATGGCAAAAAAGAAACAGCTTTCTCTAGAAACTCATCAGTCAATCATTGTTTTGAGGAATACAATGCTTAAAACTGCCAAAAAACTGAAGATTTCATATAAAGGTATACACTACAGTCTTCAAATACAAAGGACAACTGGCTCTAACAAGGACAGAAAGAGATGTGGAACACCCAGATGTACAACTAAACAAGAGAATAAGTACATCAGATGTACTATTGAGAAATAGATGCCTCACATGTCCTCAGCTGACAGCTTCATTGAATTCTTCCTGCTCAACACCAGTTTCATGTACAACAGTAACACCAGTTCTCTATCTGTCACTCACTCAACGTTGTGTCGAGGTAGTGACACTAGGGGTCACTCTTGGGAGCCCCAAACACCTCTGTTTTTTGAAAAAAACCAATGGGAATTGGCGAGTGGAATTTGCATGCCACTCTCCCAGACATACGGGTATAAAAGGAGCTGGTATGCAACCACTCATTCAGATTTTGTCTTCGGAGCCGAGTGATTGCATTCAGTGCACTGAATTCAATTCTCCCTACCGTTCACCTCAAACTGCTGGATTTTATGGCGCATTTCAGAGGCTTCTCCCCCTCTGCACCCGTGGAGTGCAGAGAACGCCCCTGGGTGCTTCGGCAGAGCAAAACAAAAGAGTATGTTCTAAAAGAGTATATTTTCAATCCTTAAAGAGTGGCACACACAGAACGTCTTTTTAAAGATGTCTTTCCATTTGTGTGTTATTCCTGGTTGCGGTCGTTATCTCTCCGCTTCTGACAGCCACTTTCACTGTCTTACGTGTCTGGGTGCTGCCCACGTGGAGACATCATTCATGGATGGGTCTTGTACTCAATGCGAGAACATGACCATGGCAACATTGCGGTCGCAGCTTGCCTTTGTAAGAAAGCAAGCCACACCAGTGGCTCCCTGCCTCAGTTCTTCCACCTATGGGTATGAGGCCACGTCGGTTAGCACTGGGGGAGATTTGGGGACTTCAATGGGAGCGCCTCCGCTGGGTAACCCCCCACGGACCTCCCATTCCTCAGCATGCTCGCTTGCTCCGGTCGGGCTCTCGGATGAGATGGCCGGCTCATCTCAGGGCGAGTTCGACCTCTTATTTGGGGCCTGGGAAGACGATGAGTTAGAGCGTAGCATCGGAGAGCGGGCTCATCCAGTCTGATGTGGAGGCTTCGGCTGGGCTTCCTCCTTCGGGTATGGTCGCCCATTCTCAGGCGAACATGCTTTCCCTGGCAGCCGATGACTGGTTCCTGGGCCCAGAGTGCCGCTCACGGCCACGCCCCGCCCCGGTTCCTTTCTTCCCGGAAGTGCACGAGGAGCTGACAAGGTCATGGAGGGCACCTTTTACTACCCAATCTCAATCTTTCAGCTCCCCCTAGTATTCGGTGATCCCCCAGGTGGATAAAGCGCTCGCGGTGCACTTGTACCCACAGAGCGCCGCCACCTGGCGTGGGCACCTGAAGCTCCCATCCAGGGCCTGTAGGTTTACGTTGTCTCTGATGGCTAAGACCTATGGTGCCGCTGGACAAGCCGCCTCCGCCCTGCACGCCATGGCTCTCCTGCAGGTACACAAAGCCAAGGAACTAAAAGAGCTGCACGAGGGTGGTTCTGACTCGGGATTGATGCAGGAACTGTGCTCGGTGACCGACCTCGCTCTCTGGGCGACGAAGGTCACGGTGCGGTCTCTCGGGCAGGCGATGTACACCCTGGTGGTCCAGGAGCGCCACCTTTGGCTCAACTTGGTCGAGGTGAGAGAGGCTGACAAGGCACAGTTCCTTGATGCCCCCATTTCCCAGGTTGGCCTCCTCAGCGAAACCGTCGAGGACTTTGCCCAGCAGTTCTCGGCGGTGAAGCAGCAGACGGAGGCTATTCAACACATCCCTCCCCGGCACGGCTCAAGACCCTGCACCTCATCTGCTCATCATCAAGGGCATCCTTCTGCAGCAACAGCACCGCCCCCGTGGCCCGGCCCCAGCGTGGAGCCCACCGAAGGAAGCAGATGCCACCCGTCTCACGGCCGGCCGCCAAGAACCCAAAGAAGGCTTCAAAGCGCCCCTGAGACGGGCGACACAGGGACGAGGAGACCCGCTTCTATGGAGCTGGTAGACAGAACACTCCATCCCCCGGTGGAGGGCCGGGAGGAGAATCTTTTGCCCAAGAGGCTGCGGTACCCAAAACTTCAACAAAAGAGTGTATTTCTTGTTCCCTGGGTCACATGTTAGGTGCGCACAGCCGTCATTATGACCGCCGTCTACCATCCCATTTTGGCAGGTTCGGCGCTCCAGCTGCGGATCACCCTCCCCTGCTCGCCCAGCTGTGGCAAAAACATGCCCACAACGGGTTGGTTCCGATGGACTGCGGGGATGATATTCCTCCTCCCCCCTCCTTGACCAATCTAATGGTGGGCATCAAGAGCCAGGTAAGTGCTTTGATGTTTCTGGACTCAGCACAGCCACGGGGTTCGAGCCCACTCGATGTGGTGCCTCAGGCTCCGCCCCGCCACGAGGCCCCACCCGCCGGTACATCCGACGTGATATGACGTGTGGCTTGCACTTTACAACCCGTCGCGATGGCTGACCCGGACCGTCCGACTCGGCTACGCGATTCAATTCACGCTGATCTGTCACCGCCTCTTCAGCCCTTGGACGGACCTTGCACCTGAACTGGCCCGCGGCTGCGTTGGCACATCAACTGCCTCGAGTTGTTGGCAGTACTGCTCACCCTGCGGAGGTTCCGGCCGTTGATCCAGGGCAAGCACGTGTTGGTCCGGACGGACAACACGGCGATGGTAGCATACATCAACCGTCAAGGCGGTCTACTCTCCCGCTGCATGTCACAATTATCCCACAGTCTCCTCCTCTGGAGTCAGCAGCGCCTCAAGTCACTGTGAGCCACTCACATCCCGGGTGACCTCAACACCGCAGCGGACGCACCGTCACGATAGGTTACACTCAGGGGAGAGTGGAGACTCCACCCACAGGTGGTCCAGGTGATTTGACAATAAATAAATAAAGAAATTGATTTTGAAAATATGACTGATCATGCAAAAAAAGTCTTTTATTTAAGGATAGTGATCACATGAAGCCATTTATCATCACATAGTTGTTTGGCTCCTTTTTAAATCATAATGATAACAGAAATCACCCAAATGGCCCTGATCAAAAGTTGACATACCCTTGAATGTTTGGCCTTGTTAAAGACACACAAGGTGAAACACAGGTTTAAATAGCAATTAAAGGCTAATTTCCCACACCTGTGGCTTTTTAAATTGCAATTAGTGCCTGTGTATAAATAGTCAATGAGAATGTTAGCTCTCATGTGGATGCACTGAGCAGGCTGGATACTGAACAGAAAAGTACTGTCAAAAGACCTGCGTAATAAGGTACTGGAACTTTATAAAGATGGAAAAGGATATAAAAAGATATCCAAAGCCTTGAAAATGCCAGTCAGTACTGTTCAATCACTTATTAAGAAGTGGAAAATTCGGGGATCTCTTGATACCAAGCCAAGGTCAGGTAGACCAAGAAAGATTTCAGCCACAACTGCCAGAAGAATTGTTCAGGATACAAAGAAAAACCCACAGGTAACCTGCTCTGGAAAAAGTGTTGTTTCAAGGAGCACAATACGATGATACTTGAACAAAAATGAGCTGCATGGTCGAGTTGCCAGAAAGAAGCCTTTACTGTGCCAATGCCACAAAAAAGCCCAGTTACAATATGCCTGACAATGCCTTGACATGCCTCACAGCTTCTGGCACACTGTAATTTGGAGTGACAAGACCAAAATAGAGCTTTATGGTCACAACCATAAGCACTATGTTTGGAGAGGGGTCAACAAGGTCTATAGTGAAAAGAATACCATCCCCACTGTGAAGCATGGTGGTGGCTCACTGATGTTTTGGGGGCGTGTGAGCTCTAAAGACAACTATTACAAAAGACTGCACGCTGTCATTGATGCTAAAGGGGGCAATACACAATATTAAGAACTAAGGGTATGCAGACATTTTTTTCATTGTTGCCATGTTTGTTTTATGATTGTGCCATTCTGTTATAACCTACAGTTGAATATGAATCCCATAAGAAATAAAAGAAATGTGTTTTGCCTGCTCACTCATGTTTTCTTTAAAAATGGTACATATATTACCAGTTTTCCAAGGGTATGCAAACTTTTGAGCACAACTGTAATTCGAAAACGAAGAGCACGCGAGGCGAGATCAAGACAGAGACGGCTGTCTTCACTCACATCCGTTATCACCATTGAGAAAGAGATCCTTATGGATTTAAAAACCTGTGACATTCTGCATGACCATGTGATTGCTTAATTTATTAAACAGGAGAGGAGGGCTGATTTTGACTTCATTAAAATGGTAAGTGCTTTTTGCATTGTTTTAGCAACATCAAGAGTTTTCAAAGTGTAAATTAGGACATCTTAAGCATTCAGATAAATTTATTGCAAGCAACATTTAAATCGCAAAAACGTCTTGGTTACTGATGTAACCTCTGTTCCCTGATGGAGGGAACGAGACATTGTGTCGATGTAGTGACACTAGGGGTTCGCTCTTGAGAGCCCCAAACACCTTTGCTTAAAATATAAAAGGCCAATGAAAATTGGCGAGTGGAATTTGCATGCCACTCTCCGCCCTGGACATACGGGTATAAAAGGAGATGGCATGCATCACTCATTCAGATTTATGCTGAGGAGCCGATAGAGAGTTCCGGCCATGTCAGCGGCTGGTTCAGCGCCACGGCAGGAGGAACACAACATCTCGTTCCCTCCATCAGGGAACAGAGGTTACATCAGTAACCAAGACATCCCCTGTCTGTCACTCACTTGATGTTGTGTCGATGTAATGACACTAGGGGTTCCGATAGGAAACGCCGCAGGCGCTGAACCGTGTCACGAGGCACAGAAGAGTGGACATGGGCAAGCTGCTGCATGCCTCGCAGCGAGCGCTCAACCACGTCATGACCTTCCAGCGAGTTAGGTAAGGCATCTCCCTAGTCCCATTAAGGGGGCAGGAGGCACTTACCCAAGTAGGCTACCGGCGGTGCCTTTCTAAATTTACTGTTAAGCAATCACCTGAATAGCACTTTCTAGAATAGCGCTGGGAAGTGCTCTTCCCTCTCCAGGAAGGAGAGCACTACGGAGACCACATCCTGCCAGAGGGAGGTTAACATGTGGAGCATACCTCACATGGACTTACCAATGGGGAAGTACACATATGGAATGATACCACAGGAGGACCCTATCTACAGAGAGGGTACGCAGCACAGTGGCCAAGACAGAGAAATCTCTGACGAGGGGAAACACAGGTTTCACCTAAGGGGGAAACCGAACAGTGGAAACTCATCATACGGGATTACCAAGGGGGAATCACCATGCATGGAGCACTGAGCCCGAGCACACGGGCTCACCTGAAAAGAATACCACGAGTACTGGGCCTGGTGGCATTACTCCTCCGCCGAGTTCATCACCGAACTGTTGTGGACAAAAAAGCGCACATTATAACCTTTGAAAAAAGGGGTAAGGCACAATGCAAGCGGTACACCCAACCGGCCGCCCGGTCTACCTGCTGTTACCGCGTAACACTCGCGTCTAAACCAGGTCTATGCGTAGGTTATAAAACCTCGCAAAGGTAATGGGTGTAGCCCAACCCGCAGCTTTGCATATGTCTGCTAGAGAGGCCCCCCTTGCCAGTGCCCAGGAGGATGCAACACCTCTAGTGGAGTGCGCCCAGACTCCCAAGGGGCACGGCAATTCCTGAGACTGATATGCGAGGAAAATGGCATCCACAATCCAATGGGCTAATCTCTGCTTGGAGACAGCTTTCCCCTTCTGCTGTCTTCCAAAACAGATAAAGAGCTGCTCCGAGTGTCTGAAGCTAGATGCGCAGGGTGCGAACTGGACACAGCAACTACAAGGCCGGGTCTTCCTCCTCTGAAGGGAGCGCTTGCAGGTTCACCACCTGGTCCTGAAAAGAAGTGGTGGGAACCTTGGGCACGTAACCGGGCTGGGGTCTCAAGATCATGTGAGAGTGTGCCGGCCCAAACTCCACAGAGTACCAGATAGTGCCTGCAGGTCCCCCACTGTCTTGATGGAAGTGAGCACCACCAGGAGGGCCACCTTCAGGGACAGAGTGCTGAGCTCAGCCTACTCCAGGGGCTCAAAGGGGGCTCTCTGTAGGGCTGGTAGAGATCCCAAGAGGGGATCAGGCACGGTCTAGGAGGATTCAACCTCCTCGTGCCTTTGAGGAACCTGTTGATCAGGTCACGCTGTCGTGAGGGTCTCCTGTCCAGTGTATCATGGTGAGCTGCTATGGCAGCCACGTACACTTTCAGGGTAGAAGGAGACAGCCATCTCTCCAGCCTTTCCTGAAGGAAAGACAGCACAGACCCGATGGCGCATCTCTGTGGGTCTTCCCCATGGGAAGAACACCATTTAGTGAAAAGACGCCACTTCAAGGCATACAGCCGCCTCGTAGAGGGGGCCCTGGCATGAGTGATCGTGTGTACCTGCTAGGTCTTCCGTGTCCTGTCCAGGATCCAGACGTGGAGATTCCAGAGGTCCAGCCATGGGTGCTGGAGCATGCCTTGCCCCTGAGTGAGAAGGTCCTGCCTCAGAGGAATGCACCAGGGAGGTGCTACTGTCAGGAGCATCAGATCCGAGAACCAAGTCCGGTTGGGCCAGTGCGGCGCAATCGAACAGACTTGCTGCTTATCCTCCCTGACTTTGCAATGAGGCTCACAGTAAGAAACGCATACTTGCGTAGCCCCCGAGGCCAGCTGTGCACCAAGGCATTCAAGCCTAGGGGAGCCTCAGACAGGGATTACCACAGGGGGCAGTGAGAGGAGTCTTGGGAGGTGAGCAGGTCTACCTGTGCCTCCCCAAATATCTCCCAAATCAGCTGGACTACGTGGAGGTGGAGTCTCCACTCCCCGCGGAGCACTACCTGCCATGAGAGTGTGTCCGCTGCACGGTTGAGGATGCCCGGAAGGTGAGTGGCTCACAGAGACTTCAAGGTCTACTGACTCCAAAGGAGGAGGTGGCGGGCGAGTTGTGAAATGCGACGCGAGCGTACGCCGCCTTGGCGGTTTATGTGCACTATGGTCGCTGTGTTGTCGGTTCGGACCAACACATGCTTGCCCTGAATCAATGGCCGAAGCCTCCTCAGGGCAAGCAATACCGCCAGCAACTCCAAGCAGTTGATGTGCCATTGGAGTCGGGGCCCCGTCTAGAGCCCTGACACTGCCTGCCCATTGCACACGGCGCCCCAGCCCGATTTCGAGGCGTTGTGACCACGATGCGCCTTGAGACCTGCTCTAGGGGAACACCTGCCCGTAGAAATGCAATGTCCGACCAAGGGCTGAAAGTCTGATGGCACTGTGGCGTGATGGTCACACACAGAGTGCCGTGGTGCCATGCCCACCTCGGGACTCGAGTCTGTAGCCAGTGCTGAAGCGGTCTCATATGCATCAACCTGAGGGGGAGAACCACCGCTGAGGATGCCATACGCACCAGGAGCCTCTGAAATTCTTTCACTGGTGCCGCTACCTTCTGCCTGAAAGTCTTCAGGCAGGTCAGCACTGACTGAGCACGTTCAATCGTAAGACGTGCCACCGAGTCCAACTCCATACCGAGAAAAGAGATGCTCTGCACAGGGGAGAGCTTGCTCTTCTCCAAGTTGACCTGAAGTCCAAGTCAGTCGAGGTGCTGAAGCACAAGGCCCCTGTGCGCACACAATAGATCTTGCGAGTTAGCTAGGATTAGCCAGTCATCTGTTATGCTCGTCCCTCGAAGGCAAACCGAAGAAGGGGTGTCGAGGAAGGATTGATACATGAAAGTACACGTCCTTCAGGTCGATGGCCGTGAACCAATCCTGATGTCATACCGATGCCAGGATGCACTTCTGCATTAACATCCTGATTGGAAGCCTGTGTAAGGCCTTGTTCAAGGGCACGCAGGTCCAAGATTGGGCGTGACCCTCCCCCTCTTTTGGGCATGATAAATTAAGGGCTGTAGAAGCCCTTGCGCAACTCGGCTATGGGGATGGGCTCTATTGCTCCTTTCGCCAGAAGGGTGACAACCTCCACTCAAAGGACGGAGGCACCCTCGCCCTGCACCATAGTGGAGAGGATGCCACTGAACCGGGACGGGCGTCTGGCAAACTGGATCGTGTAGCTGAGGCGAATTGTCCTGATGACCCACCGCCGGGGGCTGGGGAGCGCTAACCAGGCCTCCAGCCTCCGCGACAGCAGCACCAGGGGGACGACTGGACTTACCGTGCCCGGGCAGGGTGGTTCGCAGCAAGACAGAGCAGGCGCCCCACCTGGAAGACAGCCCAGGGGAGACATGCTGCTCCGCAAGCCCGCAATGGTGGCCGGTGACTGGGGCAGGCGAGCAGCCCCAGATACCAGCACACTTACCTGTTCTCCGGCTGTCTCTCAACGGAGAATGAGGAAAAAGACTTCCAGAGCCTGGCTGTTGCAAGTGCACTGGCCCAGGGAATAAGGAAACTGCTCTTTTATTGATCATGTGGGTGCCGAGGCCCAGAGGACACTCGGCGATGTAATACTCACCACGCGCTGGCCCCGGGGCGATGGTGGGGCTGGAGAGATGCCCCGGGCCAGACCGGTCAGGAGAAGTTGCCTCATCCCTGGGCGGCCCATGTCAGGACCGCCCCGAAGCCCATCTGGGGTTCTTGGGGGCCGGCTGATGGGAAGGTGGAGCCGACTTTCTGTGGGAAGACCTTTTTCTCTGAGGCCAGTGTGCGGGCTCCGATGGTACAGGAGCCGGGGCCAGCACCGCAGGGGAACGGCTCTGGCGAGAAGCAGACAGGGTGTAGGACCTCGGTGGCCTGAAGGCGGCTGGATCGCGCCATGGCAGGATGTGTTTAATCGCCTCGGTCTGCTTCTTCACCATCGAGAACTGATGGGCAAAAGCCTCGACGGTGTTGCCAAAAAGCCCCCTTGTGAGATGGGCACATCAAGAAAGCGGACTTTCTCAGCGTCACGCATCTCTGCAATGTTGAGCCACAGGTACCACTCTTGGACCACAAGAGTGGACATCGTCCCACCCAGGTTGTGTGCCGTGACCTTCATCGCACGTAAGGCGAGGTCGGTTGCAGTGCACAGTTCCTGCATCAGCCCTAGGTTGGTCCTACCCTCGTGCAGATCTTTCAGTGCCTTAGCCTGGTGGACCTGCAGGATGGCCATGGCATGCAGGGCGGAAGCGGCCTGACCCGCGGCCTTGTAAGCCTTCGTCATTAAAGAGGAAGAGAACTTACAGGCCTTGGAAGCAAGCCTTGTTCAGTCATGCCAGGTGGCTGTGCCCTGAGGGCATAAATGCACTGCTATGGCACGCTCTACCTGGGGAAGCCCGACATATCCCTTAGCTGCTCCGCTGTCGAGGGTAGTCAGAGTGACGTTTACATACACTAAGTTAACTGTGCCTTTGGAGCTTGGAAAATTCCAGAACATGATGTCAAAAACCCTTTCTTCATCTCGGCTGGAGGAACAGGTTCTATCGCGTCCTTCCGTAGGAGGGTAGCGATCTCCGTGCAAGGTAGCAGCGTTTTCGTCTTTCACCAAGGTGAAGTGGACACCACTGAACCTGGGCGGATGCCCGGCGAAGTGAATTGCGCAGCTGAGTCGGATGGTCCGGACCAGCCCTTGTGACGGATTGGAAAGCGCAAGACATGCGTCCAAGTTCCGCGCAAGGGGGACCAAAGGGACAACGTCATCGGATGTACCGGCAGGTGGGGCCTCGCGGTGGGGTGGAGCTCAAGGTGCCACACCACGTCATGGCCGTGCTGAGTCTAAGGACATCGAAGCACTTACCTGGCTCCTTGTGACCACCCCCGGAACAGCCTGGGACAGGGGAGGAAGAGGCCTGTCCTCGTGACTCGTGGAGACTGTCACTTCAGGGGTGGATTTGTGCCACAGCTGGAGCGCCAACCTGCCAAATGGAGTGGTGGACGGTGGTCGTGATGACAGCCGTACACACCGGATACGTGACCCAGGGAACAAGGAAACCACTCTTGCTGAGCTCTTGAGTACTGCAGCCACTTGGGCATGCAGCGCAATTAAATGCAAAAGGTAACAAAAAGATGAAGATCTGCTTACCAGCTCCAGAGCAGCGGGTTTCGTTGTCCCGGGTCGCCCATCTCAAGGGCGCTTTGAAGCCTTTCACGGGTTCTGGGCGGCCACGAGACAGGTGGCGTCTGCTTCCTGCAGTGGGCTCCACGCCGGGGATGGGCTGAAGGGGCGGGCTGCATCGGAGCCGGTGCAGTCACCGCAGGGGGATGCCCTTGGCGATGAGTAGACGGGGTGCGGGATCTTGAGCGCCGGGGCAGGATATGCCGGCTAGCATCCATCTACTGCTCTACCATCGAGAACTGCTGGGCAAAGTCCTCGATGGTGTCGCCGAATAGGCCCACCTGGGAAATGGGGGCAGCAAGGAATCGTGTCTTGTCGGCCTCACCCATCTCTACCAGGTTGAGCCAAAGGTGGCGCTCCTGGACCACTATTGTGGCCATCGTCCGCCCGAGAGACCGCGCTGTGACCTCCGTCACTCGGAGAGTGAGGTCGGTCGCCGAGCACAGTTCCTGCATCAATCCCGGGGCGGAACTACCCTCGTGCAGTTCCTTTAGCGCCTTGGTGGACTTGCAGGAGAGCCATGGCATGCAGGGTGGAGGCGGCTTGTCCAGCGGCATCGTAGGCCTTGGCCGTCAGAGACGACATAAACCTACAGGCCTTGGACGGGGGCTTTGGGCACCCGCGCCAGGTGGCGGCGCTCTGCGGGCATAGGTGCACCACAAGCGCCTTTATCCACCGGGGATTGCCGAATAGCCCTTGGCCGCCCCACCATCGAGGGTAGTGAGGGCGGGGAAGCTGAAAAGATCGGGACCGGGCAGTAAAAAGTGCCTCCCGCGAACTTGTCAGCTCTTCATGCACTTCCAGGAAGAAAGGAACGGGGGCGGGGCGTGGCTTTGAGTGGTGCCGCGAGCCCAGGAACCAATCACCGAGCCGCGAGGATTCAGGGAAGAGCGGTGAAATCCACTCTAACCAATGCTCACGGCTGCCCGGGAAAGCATGTCATCATCTCCGCGTCAGCCTGTGACTGGGCGATCGACCCCAAAGGGAGGAGCCCAGCTGAGGCTTCCGACTGGATGAGCCCGCTCTCCGATGCTGCGCTCGAGAGCTCATCACTTTCGCGGGCTCCGAATAAGAGGTCGAACTCGCAGTGAGACGAGCCGGCGGACTCACCCGGAAGCCCAATCGGGGCAGACGAGCATGCTGGGGAATGGGAGGTCCGCGAGGGGATACCCAGCGGAGGCGGTCCCATTGGGGTCCCCAAATCGCCCCCAGTGCTAGCCGCGCTGGCCTCAAACCCATGGGTAAAAGGACCGAGGCGGGAGCCTCTGGGGTGGCTCGCTTTCTTTCGAAGGCGAGCCGCGACCGCAACGTTGCCATGGACATATTCTCGCAATGAGAACATGACCATCCACGAAAACTGTCTCCGCGTGAGCAGTACCCAGACACGAAAGACAGTGATCGTGACCGTTAGAAGGTGAGAGATAACGAGAACAACCAGGAATAACACACAATCGGAAAGCATCTTTAAAAAGACACGTCTTTAAAAAGACGTTCCGTGTGTGCGCTCTTTTAGAGAAATATATATTCTTTTAGAGGGGAAAAATGCTCTTTCAGAAAATATACTCTCTAGTTTTTCTGCCGAAGCACCCAGGGGCGTTCTCTGCAGTGCACCAGTGCAGAGGGTGGAGAAGCCGCTGAAATGCACCGTCAGATCCAGCAGTGTTGAATGAACAGTAGTATTCAGCTCAATGAGCATGACCGTTCGGCTCCGAAGAGAAAATCTGAATGAGTGGTTGCATACCAGCTACTTTTATACCCGTATGTCCGGGGGAGTGGCATGCAAATACCACTCGCCAATTTTCATTGGCCTTTTATCAAAGACCAGAGGTATCTTGGGCTCCCAAGTGTGACCCCTAGCGTCACTACATCGACACCAACGTTGAGTGAGTGACAGATAGGGAACTTCTGACCCACTGGAATTGTGATATAGTCAATTAAAAGTGAAACAATCTGTCTGTACAAAGTAGATGTCCTAAACGACTTGCCAAAACTATAGTTTGCTCATATTAAATATGTGGAGTGGTTACAAAATTACTTTTAATGACTTAAACCTAAATGTATGTAAACTTCTGACTTCATCTGTATATATATATATATATATATATATATATATATATATATATATATATATATATATGTATATAGATATATACATATATACATATATACATATATAATTATTTACAACTGTTTAATCATTATATATTGAACTGATTTTATTTGGTGGATTCTGCAAATATTGATATATGAGATTAATTGTGATTCTTTAATTATTCAGCATATCATGTAATTAATTTTATTTAAAAAACATTTTTATCAATTGACAGCCCTTCTAAAAATACAGCTCACTTCTGGTGGCACTCTGTGAACATTTCACATGGAAAATGAACCTCATACTTGCCCATAAGTTCAAGAACACTTCCAGCCACAGCCACTGGGGGGCAGTGATTCAAAGTTTGGGAAGCAAAGTTAGATTCTAGCAGCAGAACTATCGACCTACTGCCGTTAAATTGGCTAGTTGTATTAGACGCCTTGTTTGATTTCTGGTTTACAGAGTGTGGGCATAACCACTTCCGGTTTCCCTGGATGCCGGTCCAGAGACCACTAAAAATGGCATTTTATATGATATCATTATATGAGGTGTTTACAGAAAAGAGATTTAAAATGTACTGTAGTGTCGCAATGAAGACACTCGATGCCGATCTCATAAAGAGTGTGTTTATTTAAGGCTGTTGTCGGCCACAGCCACGCCATAAAACAATGGTGAACATTGACAAACAGTCTCCCCTGTGCACACACACATACATGAAACATTCAGGAACAGCTATCAATGCAAGACATTAAAACCCAGTAAAATGCATAAAACAAACAAATTCCTCTTATCCGTTAGAATAAGACAATAAACAGCATGTCAACACGTTACAGTATGTATGCTGTTACATCAATGAATATGAAATGATAATAAACATCAGAAACAACTGTAGCTCATCTAAGTTTCTGTGAACATGAATAAATAATGCTAGGATACAGATTCAGTAAGATATACAATTTGAAGTTGGATATACAACTGCAGGGTAAATAAGGTCATAAGTATCCTCTGTTGGACAACAACCAACACATTTCTGTTTGCATCTCACGTCTGATTACACGTGCAACTTTTTGGTAACAATAAGGTTCAATTCTTAAACATTGGTTAATGTATTTGGTATAATGAACTTACAATAACTATTTTAGAGCATAAATCTAGGTTAGTTTAATTTAAATTTACTATTGTTCGTTGTTAATTAACATTTGTTCATATGCCCCATGTTAATGTGTAGATAGAAATGAACATTAATCAAGGTTAATAAATGCTATAAAGGTATTGTTGGTTCTTATTTCACATTAGCTATTGCATGCTGACGTACAGAACCTTATTGTAAAGTGTCACAGTCCACACTGTGTATTTTCACTCAGTTTCAATGATCAATCATATGACCGGACGTAAACTTTGATTTGAGAAAGCTCACAGGCGCTGTCTTGTGCAACTAGCCAATTCACATTGTGACCAGTCTGAAACGTCATTGGTTTTCACGTTTACAGTTACAGAATGTGATGTGTTGTTTATTAATTCTGGATGTGAATGTGGGCTAGATCTGAGCTTTAGGAGAGGGCAAGATTATCAGAGAATCATTACTTAAATTTTGTTCTGTTACTCACACAAACCTACTGTATGTCTTTAGAAGACTTGTAATATAGCACCCCCATTCCCCAAATTGCAGCATATGTTTTTTGAATGACATAAGGATGAGTTAATGATGGCAGAATTTTCCTTTTTGGTTGAACAATTCCTTTAATGAACAATGGCAGCCAGACAAACCCATAATCTGCCAATGTGTTGGGCCCTCATAGCAAGCTTCACTGAGAAGCTATGCTATAATGACACTTTTGCCCTATCGTTTCCATGTGCATGGTGGCGTGAAAGCTTCACAACATAGAAACAATATGGACATAGATGATGTTCATTTCTGGCTTGGTAAGGTCAAATAGAGCATAATTTCTTATCAAAAAATCTAGCCTAATTCACATTACCAATCCCTCTAAAATACATTTCAGTTTTTCTTTAGTACAAGACTGGTTTTCAATTTTCGCATCACAGCCCAGAAAATCTACTGACTTTACCTTTTTTCTAATGGTGTAACCTCGTAATACCCATTATGAAAAAGAATTATAATAATAAAAATAAAACTATTAGTTCTCCAAACACTTTGAAACATTTGTATCTGTAATATACCCCAATGCACTTTCAAGATAGGCAGTTAATATATTTCTGGTCTTTTAATGCACTCCATAACCTCATAACCTTCAAAAAACACTGTGAATTATCTCGATAGAGAGCAACCATAACATCCGCAGTGCCATTTGGTTCAGCATGCATATTAATTTAGTATGCTTCCTTTTCTATTTATAGTGGCACATTGCTTGTCACATTTGAGAACACAGACAGAATTCCCTGTTTACGGGATGGTGCATTGTCAAAGTGATATAATTAGATATGTTCTCTTTAGCACAACACCAGATGCAGCTCTGTACACCTCCATTTCTCTTCCCTGTTTAGACCATCTTCCCAACAGGGTTTAAATCCCATCAACCTCATTTGTCCTCAAAGAATTACCTGCTGCCCAAAAACATTTGCATATATTTTTTCCATCTGAAAGGACTAAATATTAAATTAAACAAATGACAATAAAATGCAAAGTAATTTCTTCAGTAATCAAAATACATTTTGGATGTAACTGTAATCGAATTACCAATGATCCACTGTAGTGGAATACAGTTACTAATATTTTGTATTTTAAATACGTAATCCCATTACATGTATTCCGTTACTCCCCAACCCTGTATGTGTGTATATATATATATATATATATATATATATATATATATATATATATATATATATATATATAGCATATATTCTCTATTAAAATGTACAGTCTTTTTCTTCCAAGAAAATGGACCAAAAAATACTGATAACACCATCCCCAGCTCAGGAACGTATACAAATGTTTGGTCTAGTAAAATGTTCTTAAGAATGAGAATGTGTTTATCCAACATATCCTACCTCTTCTGCCATTACTTTCCCTTGCACTATTTGTATATAACATATTTGTATTTGTATATACGTGTATATATATATATATATATATATATATTTGTCTTATTGTGTATTTCTATATATACTTATATTTTCTATTCACTTTTATTATCTCTGTCTTGTTGTTGTATTGTTTGTGCACTGGAAGTTTCTGTCACCAAGAAAAATTCCTTGTATGTGTAAGCATATTTGGCAATACAGCTCATTCTGATTCTGATTCATCTCCCCCTAATACCACCTGCCATGACTGACAATAGCAAATAGCAAATCATGGTTTTGCCACACTTTGATTTGAACTGAAGGGAATTAGCTATTTTTTAAAAAGTATGAGCCCTTCAATCCTACCCCAACTTTTCAAGTTTCAGTAAAAATATGTTAATACACGAAAATATGTTAACACAGGGATGAAAGTAATGTTTCTAAACCCAAAAGGGGGGAGAAGATAATCTTCACATCTTTTTGCCATATAATGGAAGGTAATAGTGACTCCAGGCTGTTAAGATCCATAAAGGACAAAAAACCACAGTAAAAGTAGTTGATGCAACTCGTGCTCTATTTTCCAACACTTCTGAAGCCATATGATCACTCTGTGTGATGAACAGAACTAAGTCATCTGTGGCAGCGGGGGCGTGGTCAAGCGCCCGTCCGGAGAGAGAGAAAGCGGTAAGGGTGCTTGCACCTGAGCTAGATTATGTTTAACACCTGTCTCTAATTCCAGTGAGCATGGGGAGAGCGGCATATAGGCCACAGTGCTCCTGAAGCTGTTACGTTTTATCTGTTATGTTTGTGAAGCCGATGTGTTTAAATTACTACATGCCTGTGAAGCTAATGAGTTTAAGTGACTATGTGCTTGTGAAGCTGATGAGATTGTGAAGTTGTAAAGCATTGAAGTGGCCGATTAAAAGTCCTACCTGAGCCTGGAAAAACCTGCTTCCCTGTGTTCTCCTTCCCTTCTGCTTGTGAATCTGTGTCCTCCCGTTGCTGTCCGGGGAAGCCCAGCTCGTAGCACAACAACTGCCGGCGGCAAACCTCCTGACTTATGAGGACCTGAAAAAGACCATCCTGCAGCGGGTTGGCCGCAGTCCGGAGCAGCATCGCCAGCTCTTCCGGTCGATGAAATTGGAGACGACCGGCCGCCCATTTGCCTTCACCCAACGGCTCTGAGATGCCTGCCGGAGATGGCTGCTGGCGGGGGAGGCTGTTCGATTGGTGGAGGACCATATGGTGGTGTACCCGAGGGCAAAAGAGCCCTCCCACTCTCTCTCCCCTCCCCCTGTGTTTTCCCCGTTCTCTTCCCCCTCCCCTCTTCTCTCTCACTCTGCTCTCTCCCCAGAGCCAGTTCCTGCCCCGCAGAGGTGAGGAGTCCTGCCACCGAAGCCAGTTCCCCGCGTGCGGGGCGTTGCATCGCCCACAGCAGCGACAGTGCCCCGCCGCTCTCCCCTTTGGTGGAAGTGTCTGCCGATGCAGGTGCGGGCATGGTGCCTGGGCCGGTCTGCTGGAGTTGTGGGGATCCGAGACACTTCCGAGATCAATGCCCTGTGATGGAGCTGGGAATGGTGGTCCAGATCCCCGACACTCTGCAGGCTGCCCCCGATCGGGCCAGAGCGTACCGGATTCCGGTAAGTGTCAAGGGGGGTACTCACCAAGCATTGGTGGATACAAGTTGTAATCAAACCACTATCCACCAGGGAGTCTGGGTAGCTCAGTGGTAAAAGACGCTGGCTACCACCCCTGGAGTTCGCTAGTTCGAATTCCAGGGCGTACTGAGTGACTCCAGCCAGGTCTCCTAAGCAACCAAATTGGCCCGGTTGCTAGGAAGGGTAGAGTCACATGGGGTAACCTCCTCATGGTCGCTATAATGTGGTTTGTTCTTGGTGGGGCGCGTGGTGAGTTGAGCGTGGATGCCACGGTGGATGGCTTGAAGCCTCCACATGCGCTATGTCTCCGTGGCAATGCGCTCAGCAAGCCACGTGATAAGATGCATGGGTTGACGGTCTCAGACGTGGAGGCAACTAGGATTCGTCCTCCGCCACCCAGATTGAGGCGAATCACTACGCAACCATGAGGACTTAGAGCGCATTGGGAATTGGGCATTCCAAATTGGGAGAAAAAAATAAATAAACTCACTATCCACCAACGCTTGGTTCAACATGATGCTTTGGGCACAGCTAAAACTGTGAGGGTGAAGTGTGTGCATGGGGATATTCACAACTACCCTGTGGTGACCCTTGTGATTAAATTTCGGGGAACAAAACAGAGTGGAGGCCGTGGTTAGTTCCTGCCTCACCCATCTGCTGATTTTGGGGACTAATTGGCCTGAATTTAGAAATGTATTAAAGGGAAAATTCGCGGATGGGTCCTGCACTAAAGCGATGAGATGTGAAATGTGCGATGCTCTGGCAGGGGAGGCGGAGCCGGGGCCATCTTCATCAGCTCCATGTCAGGATGCTGTGAGGGGGGGAGAGGCTGCAGTCCCGCCCATCCTCAGGGGATTTCCCTTTGGAGCAGTTGCGAGATGAGACCCTCAAGCACGCCTTTGACCAAGTGAGAGTGATCGATGGTCAACAACTCCAGCCGAATGTCACACTTTCATATCCTTATTTTGCAATTATAAATGAGCGGTTGTATAGAGTGACGCAGGACGCTCAAACAAAGGAAGATATAACCCAGCTCTTAATACCATGGAGCCGTTGGGAAATGGTGTTCCAGGCGGCTCATTATAATCCCATGCTGGGTCATCTAGGGGAAAGAAAAACACTGAACCACCTAATAGCCCATTTTTATTGGCCGGGCATTGGCGGTGATGTCTGCAGGTGGTGTGCAGCATGCCACGAATGTCAGCTGGTGAATCCACCGGCCACCCCAAAAGCGCCATTGTGCCCCCTTCCACTGATCAAGGTCCCCTTCGAGAGAATTGGAATGGACCTCGTCGGGCCATTAGAGTGGTCAGCATGCGGACATTGCTTTATATTTGTCCTAGTGGACTATGCAACTTGATATCCGGAAGCAGTGCCTCTGCGCAACATCTCAGCACACAGTGTTGCGGAGGCACTCTTCAAAATAATCTCCCGGGTGGGGATTCCGAAAGAAATCCTCACCGATCAGGGCACAACCTTTATGTCACGGACACTACGCGAGCTTTACAAATTATTGGGCATTAAATCAATCCGCACCAGCGTTTACCATCCACAAACAGATGGCCTAGTGCAGCGATTTAATAAAACCCTTAAAAATATGATTCATAAGTTTGTGCATGAGGATGCTAGAAATTGGGACAAATGGCTCGATCCCCTGTTATTCGCAGTACAAGAGGTCCTGCAAGTCTCCACGGGGTTTTCCTCATTCGAGCTGCTGTATGGGTGGCGCCCACGTGGTGTGCTTGATGTCATATGCGAAGCTTGGGAAGAGGGACCTTCAACCAGTAAAAACAAAATTCAATACGTTCTTGATCTTAGTGCAAAACTCCACACTTTGGGGCAACTAACACAGGAGAATTTGCTCCAAGCCCAAGAATGACAGTGCCGACTGTATGACAGGGGAACTTGGCTACGGGAATTTGCACCAGGAGATAAGGTACTCCCACATCGAACTCCAAATAACTCGCCAAGTGGCAAGGACCCTTTGAGGTCACACAATGAGTGGGGGATCTCAATTATGAGGTAAAGTGAACCGATAGAGGGGGTGCACGTAAAATATATCACCTCAACCTCCTGAAATTATGGAAGGAGGCAGTCCCTGTGATGTTGGCTACGGTAGTTCCGGAGAGGGCGGAGCTCAGGCCGGAGGTGAATACAAAACACAATCATTTCACCCCGGTCACTTGTGGAGACCACCTCTCACCGTATCAACTCGCAGAGGTTGCCAAGTTGCAACAGGAGTTTGCAGATGTGTTTTCCCATCTACCGGGTCATACGAACCTCATCCAGGACCACATTGAGACTGAGCCGGGGGTGGTGGTACGTAGCCATCCCTACCGATTGCCCGAGCACAAAAAGAAAATTGTCCGGGAAGAATTGGATGTAATGCTCGATATGGGGGTAATAGTGGAATCCCACAGTGATTGGTCTAGCCCAGTTGTTCTAGTTCCTAAGAGTGACGGGTCTGTAAGGTTCTGTGTGGATTATAGAAAAGTCAATGCGGTGTCTAAATTTGACGCATACCCAATGCCTCGCGTTGATGAGTTGCTCGATCGGTTGGGCACTGCTCGATTTTATTCGACACTGGATTTGGCAAAGGGTTATTGGCAGATCCCCTTGACACCAATTCCTGTGAAAAAACAGCCTTCTCAACACCGTTTGGATTATACCAATTTGTGACGCTTCCGTCCGGGTTGTTTGGGGCCCCAGCTACGTTACAGCATCTCATGGACCGAATCCTCAGACTGCATTCGGCGTACGCTGCTGCATATTTAGATGACATCAATTTACAGTAATTATTGGAAGTGGCACATGTAGCATATGAGGGTGGTTCTGAGATTGCTGCGATGAGCGGGACTCACAGCAAACCCCAAGAAGTGTGCGATTGGGCGGGTGGAGGTATGATATCTGGGGTTCCACTTGGGCCATGGGCAGGTGCGCCCCAAATTGACAAGACTGCGACAATTGTGACCTGCCCGAGGCCCAAGACCAAAAAGGGGGTGAGTCGGTTCCTGGGGCTGGCTGGCTATTATAGGACATTCATGCCTAATTATTCGGATGTCACCAGCCCGCTGACTGATCTCACTAAAAAGGGAGCTCCAGACCTGGTCCAGTGGACGGAGCAGTGTCAACAGGCATTCACACAGGTTAAAGCCGCACTTTGCGGAGGGCCGCTTTTACATTCGCCCGATTTCTCTCTCCCTTTTGTCTTGCAGACGGGCGCTTCAGACAGAGGGCTGGGGGCCATACTCTCGCAGGTAGTGGAGTGGAAGGAGCGCCCGGCGCTGTACATTAGCCGCAAGCTCTCACTGAGGGAGACTACGTACAGCACCGTAGAAAAGGAGTGTCTCGCCATCAAGTGGGCGGTCCTCACTCTCCGGTACTACTTGTTGGGGTGGGCCTTCACCCTCTGTTTGGATCATGCCCCACTCTAATGACTCCACTGCATGAAAGATACCAACGCGCGGATCACCCATTGGTATCTGGCTCTTCAGCTGTTTAAGTTCAAGGTGGTCCACAGACCGGGAGCGCAGATGGCTGTCGATGACTTCTTTCCAGAAATGGTAGACAGGCTGGATGTCTCCCAGGCCTGAGTCGGGCGGTGGGGATAAGTGGCAGCGGGGGCGTAGTCAAGCATCCGTCCGGAGAGAGAGAAAGTGTAAGGGCACTTGCACCTGAGCTAGATTATGTTTAACACCTGTCTCTAATTCCAGTGAGCATGGGGAGAGTGGCATATAAGCAGCCACGCGACCAGCAGAAAGAAAGAGAGAGAGTCTGGCACAAGGAAGGCCATGGTGCTCCTGAAGCTGTTACGTTTAATCTGTTATGTTTGTGAAGCCGATGTGTTTAAGTGACTACGTGCTTGTGAAGCTGATGAGTTTGTGAAGTTGTAAAGCATTGAAGTGGCCAATTAAAAGTCCAACCTGAGCCTGGAAAAACCTGCTTCCCTGTGTTCTCCTTCCCTTCTGCTTGTGAAGCTGTGTTGCACCATCATTCACTCCCAAATGAATTCAAATCAACTCCTATATCCTGCACACAAATTAAATATAGCAACACATCAGTAGCATCAAACATCATTGGTACATGTGTCAGAAAAAAAAAAACCTTTCAAGATCCTTTGGTCTTCCAAAGAAGTAACAAAGTCATACAGGTTTGGAACAACATAAGGGTGAGTAATAATGACAGAATTTTTTAGTGAACTATTCCTTTAAGTGCTCTGCAAAGCTTGCTTTGTCAAGCGCCTCTGACAACTACACAAAAAAGATTTGTGCGAGACAAGCCACAAATGTAACAGGAAAATATACATGCTCTACATCAGTGCAGGGGGTGCACAAAAATAATTGAATTTTGCTTTGTTTAAAAATAATAGGGAAGGGTATAAACATAGATTTTAAGATTAATCGCGATCTTAATATGAACAATCTCAATTCTTAAAATCCCAAGACTGATCTTTTAATATGTGAAGTTAAGCACAGTGATCCTTTCACTGCGTGTTGAGAGTATGGTTTGACCTGTGCCAAGGACGTTTGACACCTGTTCAAAGACAGCAATTTAAGACTAATAACAATTTGGCGAGTAAAAATAACAAGGCAATGTGAAACAGGAGATGTTAAGTAGGTGAAGCAATCATGTCATAGTATATAAGGAGCCTCCAAAAACAACCTAATCCTTCAAGAGCAAGGATCGTTTGAGACTTGTCAATTTGCCAACAGATGCTTCAAATAATCCAGCACTTTGAGAACAATGTTCCCCAAAGACAAACTGGAAGGAATTTGGGCATTTCACACTCTACAGTGCACAAAATAGTTAAAAGATTCAAGGAATCTGGTCAAATCTCTGTGCGTAAAGGGCAAGACGAAAACCACTTCTGAATGCGTGTGATTTCTGATCCCTCAGACATCACTGTCTTAAAAAACGTCATTCATCTGTAATGGATATCATGAACATGGGCTTGGGATAACTTTTGTAAACCTTTGTTAGTCAACACCACTTGCCGCTGCATCCACAGATACAAGTTAAGACTTTACTATGCAAAGCAGAAGCCCTACATCAACACTGTCCAGAAGTGCTGCCGACTTCTCTGGGCTCAGTCTCATCTTAGATGGAAAGTAGAACAGAGAAACCATGGGATGGGTAACTCGCACATCTGTGAGGGCAATATTAATGCACACAGTAATGTAAAAATTTTGGAGCAGCATATACTGCCGTCCAGCACAGTCTTTTCCAGGGACATCCCGGAATTTTCAGCAGGACATCTTCAAATCACATACTGGCCAAATAAGCAGAGAGTGCGGGTGCTAGATTGGCCTGCCTGCGGCCCTGACTATCTCCAATTGAGAATGTGTAGAGCCCGTACAATTGTGCAGCTGAAGACCTGTATAATATATGAATGGGGGAACAGGATGTCTTCAGTGCACAAATGCTTAATAAGTGTTATTAGAAGAAATGGTGATGTTTCACAGTGGTAAACACTCGACTGCCCCAACTTTTTTGGAGCGTGTTGCAATCATCTGATTTTAAATTACTGTACATTTAAAAAAAAAAAAAAAAGACATTTATGAGGTAAAACATCATATAATGTTTAGTTTAGTGCTTTCAGCAAAGGGTGAATATAATTTATAAATCACTCCTTTTTGTTTTTATTAGCATTTTTCTTACTGTCCCAACTTTTTCGGAATTGGGATTGTTACGTGAAGGCCTTATATGCACTCACTGACCACTTTATTAGGTTCAGCTGTACACCTACAGTATTTATTCATGCAATTATCTAATCAGCCAATCTTATGGCAGCAGTGCAGTGCATAAAGTCATGCAGATATGGGTCTAGAGTTCAGTTAATATTCACATCCACCATCAGAATTGGGAAAAAAATTTGGTCTCAGTGATTTTTTGACCATGGCATAATTTTTGGTGCCAGACGGGCTGGTTTGAGTACTTCTGTAACTTCTGATCTCCTGGGATGAGCTACGAGCTGACAGAAAGGCTACGGTAACTCAGATAACTCTGTACAATTGTAGTGAGCAGAATAGCATCTCAGAATGCACAATGCAATGAACCTGGGCTACAAAAGGAGAAGACCACGTTGGGCACTTTTTTAAGACCAAAGTGTGTACACATAAATATGTATACGTGTGTGTGTATATATATATATATATATATATATATATATATATATACATACACACACACACACACACTGTCAACCAAAATGATGAAAACCTGATGAAATAAATCACAGCTTTGGCTTTGTGTCGATACTTCAGCATTACTGATGGTGCTGCAGAAATAATTAAAGTTTTGAAGAGACTGACTTTTCATTATCCTGTAGGAATTCTACTTGCTCAAGCTATGAGGACCTGGGGTCACTGTACCCATGAAAGGCCAAAAATCACAATGGAAGTGTAAAAAGACTCTTCTTCTCAAAGTTGATTTTCAAACGTTACACACACAGTCTCTTTATATAAAAGCTTCCTTTTTAACACTTTTTTTTATCCAGCATTATTTTCTCTGCATCTTTCTCTGAGCAGTGACCCTAAAGTCTTAGAAAGCATCTCAAGAAATACTAAGTGGTTTAGTCAGTGAGTGGAAATATGAATATTATTGCTTACATTCTTAAAGTTGTGTATACTGCAGCATGCTTGGTAAAGCAAGAGGAAGTCATACCTTCATGTGAGCCTGATAGTGCACAGCAGTGCTGATGATACCTCCACAGTATGCTGCACAAAGGTCCCCTGACACACACAGATTAATTAATGTTTAAGAATTGGCAGCCTTGGAATGTGTGTCCATTTGTCCTATAATCATTGTCCCTTACCTTTATATTAGAACATTCTGTGTGCACTGTTAATCCCTAAAGGAAAAGTACACCCCAAAATAGAAATTCTGCCATCATTTACTCACCCTATAGAATGTTCAGTTTCAGTCACCATTCACTTTCATTGTATTGAAAAAAGATGCAGTGAAAGTGAATGATGACTGAGGCTGTCATTCTGCCTTAGTTCTTTTGTGTTCCACTGAGTGAGTAAATGATGTCAGAATTTTCATTTTTGAATTTTCTTAATTTTCAAATATCCCTTTTCATTATTTCTACTTGATCTAACCCAAAGTTGACCCACAATGACCTTTGATTTGGCCCACTAAAAATATATACTATTTTTATTGTATACTGTGTATTCTATATTGTGTGTATTGTATACTGTACATTGTATATTATTATTTGTATATTGCGTTGTGTGTAATTATGTGTATATTAGATATGTAAATTGTGTTGTGTAAATCTGATGTTTATTGTAAATTGGTATATGTCTCATCACTGTCATGACTGCTATGTTGCTCAGAACTGCACCCAAGACTTTCACCCACTGTTGCACTTGTGTATATGGTTGAGTGACAATAACGTGATTTGATTTTTGATTTGACCTTGAAGTATATGAAAAGAGTGAAAAAAAGGAATGCTATTGATGTAGCTTTTCATTGCATTAATGAGTATTTTTTATTTATTTATTTCTTTGTATAATAAAATTATAAAGGAGGGGAATCAAGGCAACTTTAATATTTTAATATAAGCAGTTTGCAATAAACAGTTTGCAGAGCCTGAAATTGTGCACGGGATTGCGGGTATTGCACACAATTTTAATAATTCCCGCAATTTCCAAGTTCATAATGTGGAAAATTCCTGCGCACTTTTATTCACTTTACAGTGCAGCTGCGAATTAGCAAACCAGTAGATACAGATGAACAAATCAAATCAACTTGTTGTATCAAACTGTAATTCCAGAAGCTGTGTGAGTAAATCTGCTCTGTCTCTCACTTTAGTGAAGAGACAGAGTGTAGCTGCCAGCAGTGTCAGAAGTGTGAGCGCGCACAGTGAGAAAGTTCTTTGTCGTATAGATACTGAACTTAAGATGTTACAGATGTATGAACCTTTCTAAACCTGTTAATTCGACATGCAAATGACATTATACAGCATCTCTGTTAGTGAACTACAGGATAAAACTATATAGTTCCTGTTTATATTCAACAAAGCTGTTAACATTGCATGTGCATGGGTCTTTCATATCTTGGCGCTCCCTCACTATTCATAATGCAGCACATTTGCAAGAAAGGTAGAAATAGCTCAAATACTTTGTGTAATGTACCAGCTGCATGATGAAGAGAGACCCTTAAACACCTGTTACATCTCTCATCTCCATCTCTTGTTCCATCCAGGGTCGGAAATTAATGGAGGCTCAGGGCAAAAAAATCCCTCTGCAATCTGATATAGTTCCAAATTAATATATCCATCACATTCCTCATTTTAACTTTCGCTGAACATTGTTTGTTTTGTGACGTCCATTGTGCAGACGTTGCCGAGTCGGGGGCGGATGCTTGCGCCATAAACTCGCGTGCTTCTCACGCTCCACATCAGTTCGGTGTCAAGCTCATGCACTAAAATTATCAAATGCTACAATGTAGTTAATAATAATATTAAAAAAAAATATTATCTGGATGTGTTAAATAGCCTTGATGTTAAATAAAATGTTATTAATGATACAATAATAATTTTAAAGAACATTACCACTTCATATCTCTGACTAATGTTCATTGTTTTATTAAATTTGCTTGAAAGAGTTGCTAAGTTTTTTTTATAAGCTCCTCATTCCAAATCCAGAGAAATGCTGTTATAACAAGGTAAGGATGGGAAAGGAGGCGGGAACCCGCTGAACAGTCAAAATAATATTTAATAAGAACTTAAACAAAAAGACACAAAGAACACAAACGCACACATGACAGCTGCATGTGGCTCTCTCGCTCCCGAACTGCTGCGTTCTGCCGCATTTATCCCTCTCCTTGGCTGATTAGCTGCTCCTCCTCCTTGTCACACTCCTCCCTCCTTTGCCTCAGGCCGGGGAACCCCCTCCCCCCTCCTTTCTGGGGTAAGGGGGGGGGGGGGAAAAAAACTTGCTCGCTGGTTTCGCAGACACGCCATCGCCTGGTCCTCGACCACTCCTCCACCCTCTGGCGGAAGACAGCCGCTCCTCCCTGGGCAGACCGGAGCAAGTCCTCTGACCTCTGACGGATGGAACGCCCCTCCGCATTTTGCCGGCCGGTAAGGAACTCCTCCGCCCCTGACAGCAGCTCCATTGCTCCAGGCGGCTAGCAGCGAAACCCTCCTCCCCTTGTGGATGGCAGCCGTTCCTCCACATCCAGGTGGTCGGCAGCAACACCTCTGTCCCCCAGTGGATGGCCGCGGCTGCTCCTTTGGGTGGATGGCAGTGGCGAGGACTCCATGACAGCGCATCCCTCCTCCTTCCCAGGCTTTGGCACCAAAGTAACACAGTTAAGGACGGGAAAGGAGGAGGCAGAAACCGGCTGAACATTCAAAATAATATTTAATAAGAACTTAAACAAAAAGACACACAGAACACAAACACACACATGGCAGCTGCTTGTGTTTCTCTCTCTCTCTCCGGAACTGCCGCGTTCTGCCGCATTTATCCCTCTCCTTGGCTGATTAGCCCAATTGTGACTATGCACGCCCGGTCCCGCCCTCCTCCTCGTCACAGCTGTCATCTTGTAACGATGCTGGCAATGACAGGAGATGATGACGATGAAGTGAAGTACCCAGGTGCAGTTTATTTACATGAAGCGTGAAAACCAAAAACGTGACTACAAAACATAAACATGAACTAGACTTGACTTGAATTCCAAACAACGTTACATAAACACAATACCTGACAATGGACAATGGCAAACATGAGGCTTAAATACATGGACAAGGGAGAAACATGACAATGATAACCAATGACAAGACAGAACTGATAACAAGGTAACAAGACAACAAACTAATGAAAGCAAGACACATGAACATGGAGGGAAACATGAAATCACATGACCAGGGGACCACATGACATGAAACAGGGAATCACATGACATGGCAGGGAAACAGGAAATAACATGACATGGAACACATGACTATAAAACAGGAACTAAAATTCCAAAATAAAAGACATTAACACAAAACATGAACAAAAACACATAAAACCATGACACATCTACATCTACTGTGTCTGTGCACTTGTTTTGTAGGCTGTTAATTTAATAGCCAAAATATATGGAAATATGTGAATGAGAAAAAAAAAATTGTTCCAGTAACAATGCACATTATGCAATGTGCCACCTCTGATCTAACCCTTCAAAGGAGGCGTGATAACCTAATGTATTTAGGTTGATTTAGTCATGTTAAATCATATTTGAGTAAAACCAGTTATTTTAGATGGTACCACATTAAGCCATTTTTTAAAGTTACCTTACAAAATATTTTACAGTTTGCAAATCTTACACGTGTACAGTTCAAACATTTCATAAACACACGTGCTGCACAGCTGTGATGCAATTTTGCCCATAACAAAACCTTGTGCAATTGGAATATTCTTGTAAATTGTCTTTCTCTCTCTCTCTCTCTGTCTCTCTTTCAGGAGGGTCCCTAATGTGTTTTGATATCTTTTTGGAATATGTCATGAGATTTGTGGGTGTGTATGTCAAGCAGGTTTTCGGACCCTGTCGCGACGTGACGCACATAAGTAATAAGAGCTGCTACGGCTTACTGCTCGCTGCGTGTCTGACCTTGCAGTGCATTTGGGCTGCGCTCATGCATTAATGCAGCCTTTTATGGTGCTTTTGGACATCATTATCAAATGATGCACCTACTAGACAGATATTACTTGTTGGGTGGTACTCTGATAGATTACACATCAGCACTGTCTGTGTGGCTGAGAATAAACAGAGAACATTAGGCAAATCTTTTTCATATCCTTTGCTGTTTTCATCGCAATGCTCATTTGCAGTATTATTCTTAATTTGAACATCATTAAGCTTAATCAAATGCATCTAAATATTACTAAGAACCTACTCTTCACATAAACACATCCCAGAATTCCTTCACTTCGCTGTTATTGTCTACCAACAGATTTATCTTTATTTGAATTGAAAACATTGTGTGTGTGCATTGCTATGGTCTTTAGGTTTTACAAACACCTTTATAACTTTAATTGAAACCGGCAGGGAACAAACCAGAAGAAAATGTTATAGCTCAGAGGTTGCTCTTTTATAGCTTGGGAGACTTAATGGAGATTTTCATTCTGTTATTTCATTAAGACATTAAAGAGATCTAGTTTTTCTTTCCTACGGCAATGTGTGAGAAAGTGTGCAGGGCTCTTGCAAAAGATAAAGCAACTTTTAAGGCCCCTGCATACTTCCTACGAAATCGAAGAACAAACAGGTGTGAAGGTATATAAAACAAAATCTGTCCAAAAAGATGATGTTTTTGAGTTTGTTTCGGTGGTTCATAACAGCTTGCCAGGGTGAAATTTCAATCTTTGTACTGGCTGCTAAACACCTCTTACTGCCATTGGCCCACGTCATCGGTAGGTGTGACCTGGAGCTCCACCTACTTTGAGGCCAACAGATAATTCCCATTAAGCCAGTTAAGATCAGTCAACATGAACACACCGGCATGCAGTTAGTAGCGAGCTGGTTCAAATTTACCTACATAAATATGAACATTCACACAGACACATTTTCCAAGACCAAGCCAAGTGATTTTTATTGTTTAGTCTACAAAATGATTCAGATTTACACAAAAAAGTGCCCATTCACACTTGTGCCATGTGCAGCGAAAGCCATTTAGACATCTGCCCAAAGTAAGATACTGTATGCCTATCTTCATTCTTTTGTCTGTATTCTGACCATTAACACTCTTTAATACACCAATTTTTGCATATAGTATGTTAGCGTATTATCACCATGGGTTAATAATGGAAATGAGACAAATGATACATTATCTACTGCATATTATATGACTTTAAATCATCATCGAATGGTTAAAAACTTCTTTTACTGATCTCATGTGAATTCTACTCATTGAATGAGGCTTGAAGTCATTGATAACATGTATTAATGTCAAATAAGTTGATGTTTTACATGTAGTCTTGAGCATCTGTAGTCTCCCTGAAAAGGGGAACATAGATAGTTTAAAGAACAGACACGACAGACAAACACTTGTTGCGTTTCCCTCGATCTCTGTGTTATAGTATAAAAGAAACATTCAGTTTTTCACAGAAGAATCATGAAGTGCATACCAACATGTGTATAACATTGTATTCTCTTTATTCACAAAGTGACCCATATTGTATTTGCTGACAAAACAAATAAAGAGATGAGCATCAACTGGCATAGAACACTATATCCATTCTGGTACACACAATAAACAAGACAGCTTGCATCAGTATGTGACAAAATAACTTGTATAAAATAAAGAAAATGCAGAATAAATCATTTGACCTATAAATCAGAATAAATGTAACACTCTACATTACAATCTGTACTCAAAGTGCATATCAGTCTCATAACATTTCAGTTATCACGATATGGTAACACTTTACACATCAATTTAATGAGGTAACAACACACTGGCTCTAATTTAAACATGGACGATTAACCACAGATTCAGCACGTGACCCAGTGACATTCACTCATCCACGATACAAACTCAAAATAAGAATAAAATTTTGCTAAGAGATAACAATATTACAGCAAACTTCTTAACAGCATAATAACACTGTATTTTCATCATATGAATTGTTAGACCACCCTCAAACTTAATATATTAACAATACAGTGCATGAGCCGTGCTAACGGTAGCATAGCATTGGAAGCTATTCACGTTCGCCATGTGCGACTCAATCTCATCTCTTTTTTTACAATACGGGTATATAACAATTATACGAACATCGTATATACTCAAACTCACATGAACATCAATATTAGGATATTGAGGGGCTTACCTGAAAACGGGAACATAGATTGTTTAAAGAACAGACACGACAGACAAACATTTGTTGCGTTTCCCTTGATCTCTTTATTAAGATTGGGGGAAGGGAACCCGTGTGCCTGTTATTAACTCTCCATGCTCGCCCCACCCCCTGCTGGAGTCTTTCGGTACTGCATCATAACAAACTACAGGAGCCAATGACATATTAACCATGAAATAACAATAATAACAATAATATTCTCTCTTATTAGTTATACCCGTTACACATCCTCATATTTAAATGTACCTCTAAACGCCTCCCCCAGCGGTGTGCCCACTGTCAGAATGTTCGAGATAGTATGTCGTTGCTCAGCTGTTTGAACTTCTTTTTACCTCTGAACGAAGAAGAACTTCTTTGTATGCTGGGGCCTTTAGTCTTAATGTGGCCCTGGACACATGTGAGATTAGTCTTTTTCTTGAGAGAAACGTGACAAGTGGGACACTCTCCATTTTACCTCTATTTAATCTCATTTAGGGATGTCAATTTTCAGACATTTTCATAATTGATCGTCGTGGAAATTAACGATCAATTAATCATCGTTAACGTTAATATGGCAAAAAAAAAACACGTGGAGGACTCAAAATAATATGAGCATGTAACATACTGTTTAAATATACAGTAATTTAAATTATTACACTTAAGGAATGCAACTGGTATTTTCCTCTTAAAATAGTTTTATTTCAATCAGTGTATTTGAATACGTTTAGGGTGTTTAGAACAAATTTGTGAGTTTAATTACTGAAAATGAATTAGGCTGTTGCTAAACATAAATTGTATACTGTACATATTTGAGTTCATTAAAACTTCACGTTGTGGACCATGGGATATTTCTGACCTTTGGACTTATATTTTATTTGAAAAAAGTAAGTCATATTATAACATGCTGCGTAAACACAATACTTAACATAGCATTCTAATGTAATGGTGAGATATCAGCTGAATGTGCCTTCGTGCTTTCCCGACAATCGCTGACATAATTGTAGTTTGGGATGAAAAAAGAGATCAACAGTGCTTGTTGTCATGTTGCACTTTAACAGACTCATGATGTGTGCAGAAAACATTAATGTTAATTTGTAGAGAAACCCTCCAACATTGTTTACACTGGCTGTGTCTCGTTTGGAAGGCTGCGTCCTCTGGAGGTCGCATTTGTCGGCCGCATACGTCATCGAGGCTGTCTCATTTCAGAAAAGCGAGTAGGACACTTCAAATGCAGCCTTCGAATGTGACCTTCTTTCACGGGAATTCGGAGGATGCATGAGGTGTATCCTTCGTGGGCACTCACAACCCACAATTCTTTGCTTCAACGGAAATGTCTAAAAAAAAATTATGGCAATTTCCCCATAAATATGATGTTCAAACGCAAGTAATGTTAATTCCCAAGTTGAAGTACCTCAGTAGATGGCTGCAGAGTATATAATATGTATAATTATATTAATATATAATTAAAATAATGTATTAGACTAAAAGTACATGTATTAGATTTTTCTCTTTACATCATTATAACTCTCCTAAAATGTACCTCATACATTCCCTTCTAAAGGGACTTTGTTCCCTTCTCACTCAAAGCACTCGCACTTGTTAAAGAGTGCTGTGCTGTCATAGCAACCATGTTACGTTATGTTTCCGTTTGTCCTACGAAGGCCGTCTCCTATAAATGAGGCTTGTTAAAAGGTGGACACTTGGTATACTACAGCCTTCAAAAGACGCGTCCTACCTAGCATACAGCCTTCCAAACGAGTTGTGCGAGTTGTACGAGCTGCTGTGCAGCTCTTCTTCTGTGATTTGGATGAGAAGTGACATGCAACGCTAAGCGCCCTCTAGTGGCGAGTGACTGTTTAGACAGCCTTATTAACGTCTGATTGCATGGTGTCCTGAAATTAATTAATCGATGATCGATAAGCTTAATTGATAAAATTATTAACGACAATTAATCGATATTAGATAAATCATTAACATCCCTAATCTCATTGCTCTATATCAGAGGTGGCCAAACCTTTTCCTTCGAAGGGCCAAAAATCAAACTTATTTGAGGGCCGTGGGCTGAAGGTTAATGTTGCATTATAACAAAACTTACATGGTTCATATGAGAGGTCATTTTTTTCTAGCCTGTAAAATTACTCTGTCATCCTTTTATGTCAAATACATTTATTTAAACAATTCAAAATGGCATGTTTCAATAATTACAAAATTGCATGACCTCTGCATAGTTCTAGCGGGAAGACTAGCAGCTGTACATCATCGCACCATTAGCTAGGTAACTCCTAGCCAATCACATGTAAGCCATTGCTTTATAAGTCTGCTCACAATCTATCATATTGCTGTTTCAGTGTGCTAACATGGCAACCTCCACCACCCCACCACCACTAGTCAGGGGAGGACTGGGAAGAAAAAAGTAGTTGAGCCGGGGGTTGTGAGTTGTTGTGTGGTGCTGTCCTTTTCTGCATATCGCTGCCCCCTTCCGAATTTTGCAGCGTGTTCTGCATAACGCGGCAGCCTATGCGGCCCCATTTCGTGGCTGGCCCACCGGGAAAAGTCCCGGTTCTCCCAATGGCCAGTCCGCGTCTGCCACCAGTTGAGTGCTGTCCAGCACGGGGGTAGGCACCTCGCCCCTGCCTCGTATCTCCAGCAGGATATGACGGTTCCGAGTACAACTTCTTCGTTTAATGACAGCTTTTCTCCAGATTTGGAATGAGTAGCTTTTTTTAAAAAAATAAAAAATTATCAACTCATTCATGTCAATTTAATAAAACAAAGAAAAAATAAACATTTCACAATGAACATTAGTCAGAGATATGAATCATACAGTGGTAAATGTTCTGTAAAATTAATATTGTATCATTAATAACATTTTATTTAACATCAAGGCTATTTAACACATCCAGATATTATTTTTGTTAATATTATTATTAATTACATTGTAGCATTTGGTAATTTTAGCACGGGAACTGATGCGGAGCGTGAGAAGCGGAGTGCCGATCTGTGTGCATTTATGGTGCGAGCATCCACCACTGACACGGCAGCATCTGCACAACGGACAGCAAGAAACAAATAATGTCCAGCAAAAATAAAAATGAAAATTGCAATGTATGTATTTGGAACTACATATATCAAATTGCAGGGGAATTTTTTTTTTTTTTGCCCAGAGCCCCCGTTAATTTCCAACCCTGGATGGAACTAGAGATGGAGATAAGAGATGTAACAGGTGTGTAAGTGTCTCTCTTACCCATGCACCTGGTACATTACACAAAGCATTTTTGCTATTTCTGCCTTTCTTGCAAATGTGCCTCATTATTTATGACTAATGAATGAGGGCCAAGATATGAAAGGCAACAAATACGTCCTGGTTACTTTCGTAAGGCAAGACTAAACTAGTAGGTCATAAGCTCTCCGTAAAGTAATGCGTAGTTACATAATATGATGTTTACATGTATTGAGCCAATTAACAGCCTTCACATATGTACACAGAAGTGTTAAAAAGATGTGAATTTCAATTTGATCTTGTTACAGTTGATGTTCAAACCTTGTTTACTCACGTAACTGTCAGCTGTAATAAATTATATCCCCATTAAATACAATATGTAATAAAAGTAGATTTAATAAATAGTATATTTGCCCTGTGTAAATAACAATATATAGGAACCTTATCTAAAATAAATAAGGGGTGATAAATAAATACTAATACAACAGGCTGGAAAAATAGACATTTATTCATTTTAATATCCTATATATAATTTGAATGTGTTGAAACTTGACACCGGGCGATGAACCCTGAAGACTGCACCGTTAGAACGCTTTCATGCTGAAGAGCCACTTAAAAGTACATTTTTTTTCTCTCTCGTCAATGTAAACGAGTGTAAATGCCAACACCTTCATATATGTCGAAAGAACTGAAGCCTGTTACGCAAAACATGAGCTCATGGATGTCATTAAATATCATTCTGCTTTTTTATTCCATCATTTACTCCTGGTCGGAGTCTTCCGTAAATATTTAGTTTATATGTAGGGTTACGTCCTGCCTAAGTTTAATGGTGTGTAGGGCTTTACTGGTTGTTTAGATCAGTGTTACTATCAGAAATAATTAATAATAATTTCTTTAGTTATTAATTAATATTTAAATTAATTAATTGAATCTAACTCATTAAAACCTCATATGGGGCTCCAGTAAATGTAGTGTGCTACGTTTAGGAGCGGGTTTGGTTATTAGCAATAATTAATAATTATCAAAGACAATTATTAATTATTAAAATCAATAGAACATTGATGAGAATCAATGTTAATGATTAACATTGACGGGGCACCACCCTGGAATCAGGGACTAATAACCACATAGTATAAGAGTCTCAATATTAGATTGTTTTCTTAGGAAAATCGACATCCGAAGAATATCGATTTTCGGGAAAAAAAAACAGTGAATGAAGGCTTGAATCCGAGCACTGACATCCCGTCAGCATGACACAGACGTATGCAAAACAAACCAAAACACTTCTCTTTGTAATATAAACAAAGTTTATTTATGCAGTAATATCAATTAATAATTAATACAGTGCAGTCAATAAACTTCTGACTTACAACTACAAACTAAACAGTGATATGATTAGATATGGAAATCAAAATAATCCTATAACACATGAGGGTGTGTGTGTGTGTTAGTACGAGAGAGAGAGAGAATTAAGAGACGGCCCCAAAGCCGATTTCGCGATCATGGGAGAGAAAGCAGCTGTTAGTTTATCACTCAGAGACGTGGTGGACGGCTCGTAACCACTCCCACGTTCTTTGACTCTTTAATGGATAAAATCAGTTGCCGGTCTCACCCGCGATGGCGAAAATGCACAACAGTCCAATTTGGTTGGCCCACAATACAGCAAATCTCATTCGTGATAATTAATACCCTGAGTATTAATAATGAGCGGACATGGCGGTCCATAAACTGTACAAGCAAAAACCTTGAAACACAAGAATAACACACCATAATATTCTATCTCTGCCCAGACGTAAACCTCTTACTTGAATCGCATGAGGATGCAGAATGTGTGTTCATCCGTCCTTTAATTCCGACCCAGTTCCTTGAAGCTCGTGTGATGACGGGAGGCCGTTTCCTCGCTCTGTTGGCGGGTACGGCTGTTGATTCTCGCCGGGCTGGCGGAGAACTCAGAAATGTCGACTTGATTGAAGATGGAAGAGAAATCTTTAATCTCTTCACTTCTGCAGGCAAACGGAGGAAGATGCGGATTGCTCGGCGGTCTCCTTCGGATCCGTTAGAGTGTTCGGTTGAACACAGAGTAATCTCAACTCGTCCAGCGAGATGGAGATTGTATGGCCACAGTTTCAAGTCGGACGTTACTTCCTTGTGCCACAAGGTTGCACCTGAGAGCAGCGATGAGCTACGTCTATACTCGGCGAACAAAGTTGCTGGAAGCAAAACCCGGAAGCATTTCAGAGGTATTTCTACTCATGATGATGTCATGGTTTGAGGGACATTCTGTTGTGTGCCTCATCCAATAGGAGTTGAGAGTTCGATCCTTTAGTGAGCAAGGCTTCATGGGATTTGTAGTCTGTTTTGGACTCCCTTTGTTTGATTTTGGTGTGATTTTTATCAGTATAATTTACGACTTGGTATGTGGGGGCCTGAGTTAGGTTTTTACAACTGTGTTAGGCCTGCCTTTGTCTTCTATCTGAATACATGAGGCCCAACAGGTGCAACGCTCAAATATTTAGTAGTGCGTAAATTGTGACTTAGTGCCCATTTACGCCACAACTAGCCTAAGTTTTAACTTACGTATAGCTGGTGCAACCGGACCCTGTTTACTGGGTTTTCCTGAGACATTTATACCACTGCCATTCTGTGTGTGGCACTTATGTACTCATACCTTTATTAAGTGTCACTACCATTAACAAAAAATTTAATTAGAGCATATTTGTTAAAGGTGCAGTCAGTAATTTTTTCCTCTCTTAAGTTTTACTAAAGAGATGTATTATAATTTGAAATGCATGTATAAAATCATGAGCACTCACATAGGATGGAGACTCTGGTCATATCAGTGACCATATAAAAGCTGTTTTAATGTACATGGAGAGGGTCTCCTCATGGGGGCTGCCATGTTAGAATCAAATGACCAGCCAAAAACTACTCAGTCTTAGCAACCACCCTCTTATTGAACACTTTCAGGTATTTTTAAGATTTTAATCAATAGACCACCCCTGAACAAAACTGAAAGGACAAATTGCAAATAAAAAAGAGCATAATGTGGTGGGGGGTGTGTGTGTGTGTGTGTGTGTGTGTGTGTGTGTGTGTGTGTGTGTGTGTGTGTGTGTGTGTGTGTGTGTGTGTGTGTGTGTGTGTGTGTGAGTGTGTGTGTGTGTGTGTGTGTGTGTGTGTGTGTGTGTTTGTGTGGTTCATCATGCCTGACCTGCTACATTTTGATCAGAGGAGTTGCACAAATCTGACCTACTGCTGTAGCATTATTACAAACTTTGTGCTAAACATGTTGCCCATTCAGTGAAGGTCAGGCCATTAATCTCACCTTTCAGAAAAGCTTCAGTGTACTGTGTTTCACACGTGAGCACAGTCTTAATGTATAGCGTGGCAGTGAACCAAGAAAACAAAAACATTTTCTTTTTACAGAACTTTTATGCTCTCTATTTTATGAGGTAATTTGCATCAATTAAATTTTTTACCAAGTGAAATATGGATTAATTATTCATGGCTGTCTAGTAAATGACTCGCCATTCTATATATCTTTTGCAATGATTTGAAAAGAAGGGGTGGACATGTTAAGGCAGGGGTGTTGATTGTCTCCCAAAAAAATGGGGAGACATTTAAACTGAAATGAAAAGCACAGCAATTTAGCCAGCAGCAATCACCCTGCAGCTTTCACCTTGTTTTCCACTAAAGCTAAGCAGGTCTGAGCCTGGTCAGTACCTGGATGGGAGACTGCCTGGGGGAACTAAGGTTGCCACTTGAAGTGGTATTAGTGAGACCAGCAAAGTTTGCTCTCCTTGTGGTCTGTGTGGATCCTAGTACCCTAGCATAGTGATGGGGACACCATACTGTAAAAAAAAGGCACAGTCTTTCAAATAAGACATAAAACTGTGATCTTGACTCTCTGTGAGCATTAAAAATCCCAGGGGGTTGGGGTGTAACCCTGGGATCCTGGCCAAATTTGCCCATTGGCCTTTTGTTAACATTTTCCTTGACTTATTCACCATTTTGGATTTTTTTCTTTCTTTTTGTATTCGAGCTCAAGGGCGTAGCCAGGAAATTACTTTTTTAGGTGGGCCCTAATAAAAATGGATGGGCCAATTTTTTGCCCAAATTTATTTTTACAAAAATTTCCTTAACAACCGAGAAAAGGCGCATTCACACAGTCCTGTCACACTTTCAGAAATCAGAATTCATGAATTATTATTATTATATATATATATATATATATATATATATATATATATATATATATATATATATATATATATATTTTTACTATTTTATAAATATATATTTGAATTCAAAGAATAATCTCTATCATTCTGGCTGGGCCTGGTTCTAATTTGGTTAGCTACGCCACTGCTCGAGCTCATCGTTATGAAATTACCACACTTAAGACTCTTCTGATTTTGGCCAAAAGAAGGTATCTTAGAAGACAGCATAATTATGTGGGCTATCTTTTAGAGTAGCTTTCACATTGTGAGAATGCCTTTGATGCCTTAAAATGTTGTCTTGGTAGGCAGCTCACTAGGGTTTTGGAACAGATCTTGTTTGTGATGTAGGGCATATCCCCCAGTTAAAATGGTTGCTGTGCACCTGATCATATGACTATATACAGGGTTGTTGCTAAAAATCATGGGGCCAGGGAATAAAATGTATGGGTGCACCAGGGACAAATTACAGTAGCTACAGCATACACATAGGGTCTATTTCAAAACCGAGTGAGCTTACTTCTGAGGCAGCATTTTAAGGCATCATAGGCCTTAACGACGCAAAGGCTGTTCCAAAAGATATGTATCTAATTTTGCTGTCTCATAAGATACCTTGTTTTGGTAGGTGATCCCAGAATGCTCTATGATGAGCTTGGTGGAAAAATAAATCCAAGATGGTGGACGAAGCGAAAGAAATTTGGATTATAAATGTACTCATAATCCATTCAATACGGTAAAGTATCAATAAAAAAATAGTTTAATATCACGGAAAACCGACTATTTAACCCAAAATGTGTGTGTGTGTTATGCGTATTTATGTTCATTAGAGGATCACGTCTTTCCTCTTGCATCACCTTTGTTGAAATCCGTTGTGACCCGCATCTCTCGTGTGCTGCGCATGAGGAGCGCTATTTGAAAGACGCATGGAGTTGCCGCCTATGTAGAGTGTTCCAAATCGCTCTTTTATGAGGTATCATTTCAGTAAGGATGCTGCCATAGAAGACAAGGATGCTACCTTTGTAGACAGGAGACAGTAAGGCAGCTCACTAATGGTAAACAGAAATTATACAGTATGAAACAGACCCATACTGTATAATACACAACATGACAAGATGCTTTCATATTTGACAGTTATTATATTTTTCAAGTTGTATAAGACATGATAAACATTGTTAAACATCACCAGGGGCCAGGGTTGGGGAGTAATGAAATACATGTAACGGGATTACGTATTTAAAATACAAAATATAAGTAACTGTATTCCACTACAGTTACAATTTAAATCATTGGTAATTAGAATACAGTTACATTCAAAAAGTATTTTGATTACTGAAGAGATTACTTTGCATTTTATTGTCATTTAATATTTAGTCCTTTCAGATGGAAAACATTTATACGTATAAATGATTCGATCCAAAGTGCATTTGAACAGCAGTGAAACACTTTCTTATGATGTGTTACATTCAGTTACAGAGCAGACAGAGGAGTTTGAAGTAAGTTTGGAGCAGAAGAAAAAGAAATAAACCTTGTGTAAATTGTCAGCTTTACGCTAAGCTAAAATGCTATTTCTAGACATTTTACATGCACATGTTACCAGGCACGATCATATTTTTTTTATAAAGAAAATTCAAGTTGGATCATAATTTCTTTTTTTCTAGTAAGACCTTTGATATTAGGGCAAAAATCGTATTCTTGTTCATATTTTTTGTATTGTTTTCCTGTAAAAATATCTAAAAATCCTTAAAACAAGATCAATTTGATTAATCTTGTTTTAGAAACAACACTGCATAAGATATTTCGGTTTTTCAGAGAATGTATTTTTAACATGTGTATTTTGTCTTACTGTACTGACAGAGTTTTTATAGTCAAAACAAGTGAAAAATCTACCAGTGCTGAAGAAGTAATCCAAAGTATTTAGAATACGTTACTGACTTTGAGTAATCTAACGAAATACGTTACAAATGACATTTTACAACATGTATTCTGTAATCTGTAGTGAAAATCATTTCAAAAGTAACCCTCCCAACCCTGCCAGGGGCAGAGACAGAATTGAGAGAAGACTATGAGAGTGCTGTATGATTGACCAGTCCAGTGCACAGACACAAATAAGGCTCTTCAGCCAGCTAGCCTGTGTAAATATTTGAGCTCTGCCCAGCAGATATCAGGGCCTCTGGAGAGAGACAGTACTCCAGGTGAGAAAGGGTTCATCCACATACATGCCTACTGCCTCTGATCTCTTACGGCTCATGCATTCACACTTATTCTCCATACATAGTCCATACAGGAGATGAAAGGATTTGAGGTGCAATCAGTACAAACAAATTATTAAGACAGTCAGCGGTGCTATACAATATGTCTGTTTACCAGGTAAGACCATTATAAATAAATGGTCATTTCTAGAGAGTGAACTTGCAATACACTTTTTATTAAAGGAATAATTCGCTCAAAAATGAAAATTCTGTCTTCATTTACTCACTATAATGTTGCTCCAGTCTGTATGACTTTCTTTCTTCTGTGGAATACAGAATGAATTTAATCTGTATTTATTTTTAACACATCAAACCTCATTGGTTCTTGTGTCATGTTGACGTCACAAGACGTGAAAAACAAATGAGGTTTGATGATATTGATGTGTTGCCATATTTGATTTGCTTGTTGTTTACAGGTATAAACAATTAATTGTTTTGAGAATGAATAACAACTTATGTTACAGTCTGTTCAACACACAAAATGATCGTATCACTTCAGAAGACTGGAAAATAGTGCACGAGTTGCAACGACTACTTTACTGTGTTTTTTTTTTTTTTTTTTTTTGACAGCCCAGAGTCACTTTTCACTTTCATTATATGGTGAAAAGATGTGTAAAGATAATAATAATAATAATAATAATAATAATAATAATAATAATAACTTTAATAAATGCTTTGCATTGCTTAGAGCAAAATGATCTGGTCTCTCTATTGTAAAAAAAAAAAAAACGAAAACAAATATATGCTTTTAGAAAACTAAAAAAAGTAAAAAATAAATAATTAATAATTTAGGTTTAGGCCTATGCCTAAAACAAGTGAACAGAACAAGACAAAATACATTTATATAAGATACATTCTCTGAGTTTTAATATATTTAGCATTTTTATGTTCACATGTGATTTAAGTTTTAAGTATGTTTAGACACTGTAATTGTTTTTTTTTTTTTTTTTTTTTTTGTGATTTGGCCACTGATATTGCATAACATGATCCCATACTGTAAAAATGGGTTTCTAGCTTGTTCAGTGTTGATTTACTGTTGTTGTAGTGTTCCCGTCCCTCAACTGGCAGAGCATGGTGCAGGCTTATGGGTTTGATTCCCATGGGACACACATACTGATAAAATGTATGTCTTGCTGGCTGCTTTAAATAAAAACATCTGCCAAATACAGAAATGTAGTGAAGTGTTCTTGACAGTTACAGCAGCTCCTTAGGCGACAGTGTCTTAATCCTATGTGCTATAATTTGCTAAATTATACAAAGCGGTAAAAGGGGACTCAAACTGAATATTGTCAATAATTGTGCCTCCCTATTTGCTGCCACAAAACAGTTTGTAACAAATGTTAGCTATTTAGAAGAAATTTTACTTGGCATTTACAAACTTGATATTCTGAGAGTGCATACTCCAGTACAGAGCAGTGTTCTGGCAACTCTTTGGTTCCACTAGATAACTGTGAATCTGTGGTGGATGTGATCGTAGGGCAAATAAAGGCCACGCAACAATTCCAACAATTCCTGATAATAGAATGTCGAGACAGACAGTTTTTTTTTTTTCTGTTCAGCTGACATGCATGTGACCAACCCCAGAGAGTGTTTTTTAACAAGACAACATAATTCCCTCATTCAATATTTATGTTTGGACATTATGGAAGGTTGACATGGGTTTGCTCTACCTAACACTGGTGTAATAAAAAGAGTTTGTTTCCCATTTCCTTCTTTGTTCCTGTTACTGTCACTGTAAAGCTGAATTTGTCAGCATGGAAAGAGAAACTAAGGAGAGTTGTGACAGTGGAGCCTGTGATTTTTATCTACATGAGCAGCACTTTCATTGTGACACCTGCATATCAACAGATGATTATCACAAAGGCAAGAAAGCTGGTCCTTCTGTGCTTCTGGCACATCAGAATCACAACAGATAGTTTTGTAAGTGCACAAACAAAGAAAACTGAAGAGAGAGAGAGAGAGAGAGAGAGAGAGAGAGAGAGAGAGAGAGAGAGAGACAGAGAGAGAGAGAGAGAGTTAAAGGGAGAGGCATTAATCAAGTTTGTCTGAGGGAGTCAGCGCTTTGTTCTTTGCCCTAAAACAGGTCAGCAGGGTACAATTCTAGTACACAAAAAGGAAATGCCCGAAGCAGAACCATGGAGCGTTTGGAGAATACCATTCAAGCTGAAGATGTACTCAAAACCCAGAACTACAGCAGGCATTAATCAAGGTGAACTGGCCATGACAGTCCCAGAGCAAAACATCAGAAGCTGGTATCAGTCATGCAGTGGATTAACCAGTCGTTGACAGTCATTAGTCTCTCTTGTATTGCTGAACTTAAATGTTGACCATGTTTGAAATTAATCAATATATTTGTTTTAACCTTGAGCTTAAAGCTGAATCAGAATCAGAATAAGAATCAGCTTCATTGCCAAGTATGCTTACACATACAAGGAATTTGTCTTGGTGACAGGAGCTTCCAGTGCACAACAATACAGAAACAATACAAAAACAGCAGCAAGACATAGATAATAATAATAATAATAATAATAATAATAATAATAATATATATATATATATATATATATATATATATATATATATATATATATATATATATATATACACACACATATGTACAGACACACACATACATACACATAGGTAGTGCAAATCTAATACAATCTGTTATTTGTTATGTACGGTGCAAATACAAATCTGTTATGTACAGTGCAAATGTTTTTTTGTTTTTTTTTCAGAGGAATGAAATGGCAGAAGAGGTTGGATGTGTTGGATAAATATAAAAAAGACTAAACTGTGTATGGCACATAGTTATTGCTCAATGGGGCAATTTAATGGATCATGAGATGGATAGCCTGAGGGAAAAAAAACTGTTCCTGTGCCTGACGGTTCTGGTGCTCAGAGCTCTGAAGCGTCGGCCAGAAGGCAACAGTTCAACAAGGTAGTGGGCAGGGTGAGTGGGGTTCAGAGTGATTTTTCCAGCCTTTTCCCTCACTCTGGAAGTATATAGTTCTTGAAGGGGGGGGGGAGGGGCAGGGGGCAACCAATAATCCTCTCAGCAGTCCGAACTGTCCTTTGTAGTCTTCTGATGTCTGATTTCGTAGCTGAACCAAACCAGACAGTTATTGAAGTGCAGAGGACAGACTCAATGACTGCTGAGTAAAACTGTATCAGCAGCGCCTGTGGCAGGTTGAATTTCCTCAGCTAGCGAAGGAAGTACAATGTTTGCTGGGCCTTTTTCACAATGTGTCAATGTGTGTCTCCCACTTCAGGTCCTGTGAGATGGTAGTGCCTAGGAACCTGAATGACTCCACTGCTGCCACAGTGCTGTTTAGAATGGTGAGGGGGTTCAGTGTTGGGGTGTTCCTCCTAAAGTCCACAATGATCTCCACCATTTTGAGCATTTTCAGCTCAAGGTTGTTTTGACTGCACCAGACAGCCAGCTGTTCAACCTCCCTTCTGTATGCAGACTCATCGTCATCATGGATGAGGCCGATGACAGTGGTGTCGTCTGCAAACTTCAGGAGCTTGACAGAGGGATCCTTGGCGATGCAGTCATTGGTGTCAAGGGAGAAGAGTAGTGGGGAGAGCACACATCCCTGGGGGGAACCAGTGCTGATTGTACAGGTGCTAGAAGTTAGTTTCCCCTGTCTCACAAGCTGCTGCCTGTCCATAAGTAAGCTGGTAATCCACTGACAGATAGACATGGGAACAGAGAGTTGGTGTAATTTATTCTGGAATATGGCTGGGATGATGGTGTTGAAAGCCGGACTGAAGTCCACAAAAAGGATACTTGCATATGTCCCTGGTCTGTCCAGATGTTGCAGGATATGATGCAATCCCATGTTGACTGCATCATCCACAGACCTGTTTGCTCGATAAGCAAATTGAAGGGGATCTAGAAAGGGTCCAGTGATGTTCTTCAGGTGGGCCAACACCAGTATCTCAAATGATTTCATGACCACAGACGTCAGGGCGACAGGTCTGTAGTCATTAAGTCCTGTGATTTTTGGTTTCTTTGGGACAGGAATAATGACTGAGCATTTGAAGCAGCATGGGACTTCACACTGCTCCAGTGATCTATTGTAGATCTGTGTGAAGATGGGGGCCAGCTGGTTAGCACAAGATCGAAGACACTCTGGTGAGACGCCATCTGGGCCTGAAGCTTTCCTCATCTTTTGTTTCCCTAAGACGTGGCTCACATCATCTTCACAGATCTTAAGTGCAGGTTGAGTAGCAGGAGGGGGGAGGAGTGGGGTTGCAGGAGGTGTTGGTGTTTGTGTGAAGTGAAGGTCAGAGTGGGTGTGGGGTGTGAGATTGGGCCTTTCAAATCTGCAGTAGAACACATTCAGGTCATCAGCCAGTTGTTGGTTCCCTACAGGGTTGGGGGTCAGAGTCCTGTAATTTGTGAGTTGTTTCATGCCACTCCACACTGATGCAGGGTAATTAGCTGAAAACTTGTTTTTCAGCTTCTCATAATATCTTCTTTTAGCCACTCTGATTTCCTTGTTCAGTGTGTTCCTGGCCTGATTGTACAAGACTTTATCCCCACCCCTGTAAGTATCCTCTTTGGCCTGACAAAGCTGCCTGAGCTCTGCTGTAAACCACGGTTTGTCATTATTGAACTTTAAATAAGTCCTAGTAGGAATGCACATATCCTCACAGAAACTGATATATGATGTAACAGTATCTGTGAGCTTGTCCAGGTCTGTGGCTGCAGCCTCAAAAACACTCCAATCCGTGCAGTCGAAGCAGGCTTGTAGTTCTCGCTCTGCTTCATTGGTCCATCTCTTTACAGTCCTTACTACTGGCTTGGTTGATTTTAATTTCTGCCTGTAGGTTGGAAGAAGATGAACCAGACAGTGATCAGAGAGTCCTAAAGCTGCTCTAGGGACAGAGCGATATGCATCCTTTATTGTTGTATAACAATGATCCAGTATGTTCCTATCTCTTGTGGGGCATGTAATGTGCTGTTTGTATTTGGGCAGTTCACATGTGAGATTTGCTTTGTTAAAATCCCCAAGAATTATAATAACTGAGTCCGGGTATTGTTGTTCTGTGTCTATGATTTGATCAGCCAGCTGTTGCAGCGCTGTGTTCAAACACGTGTTTGGCGTGATATACACATTCACCAGAATAAACGAGGAAAACTCCCATGGTAAGTAGAATGGCTTACAGTTAATAAAGAGCACTTCCAAATTAGGACAGCACATCCTCTTTAACGTTGTTACATCTGTACACCAACTTTCATTGATGTAAAAGCATGTTCCACCGCCTCTCGTTTTCCCCGTTAACTCCGCGATGCGATCCGCTCTGAGCAGCTGAAAGCCCAGCAGATTTAACGCAGTGAGAGTAGCCCGGACCGAACTCCAGGCACGTTTTGCTGACAGAGAACGCTTGCAGTTCTCCTACCCTCTTGATGGAAGTGAGCGCAGTCAGGAGGGCAGTCTTCAAGGAGAGTGCCTTAAGCTCAGCTGACTGCAAAGGCTCAAAGGGGGCTCTCTTTAGACCCTGAAGAACTACAGAGAGGTAAATTGAGGGAACGAGGCACGGTCTGGAGGGATTCAGCCTCCTGGCACCTCTCAGGAACCTGATGATCAGGTCGTGCTTCCCTAAGGACTTACTGTCCACTGTGTCGTGGTGTGCTGCTATAGCAGCAACGTACACCTTCAAGGTGGAAGGGGACAGCTGCCCTTCCAACCTCTCCTGCAGGAAGGAAAGCACCAATCCGTCTGCGCATCTCTGGGGGTCTTCCCGTCGGGAAGAACACCACTTAGCGAACAGACGCCATTTAAAGGCATACAGGCGCCTCGTAGAGGGGGCCCTAGGCTGAGTGATCATGTCTTCCACCATGGGTGGTAGACCGCTTAGGTCTTCCGCGTCCCGTCCAGGGGCCAGACATGGAGATTCCAGAGGTCTGGTAGTGGGTGCCAGATGGTGCCCCATCCCTGAGAAAGAAGGTCCTTCCTCAGGGGAATTCACGAGGAGCGTGAGGTCCGAGAACCACGTCTGGGTGGGCCAGTAGGGTACTACCAGGATGACCTGCTCCTCTTCCTCCCTGACCTTGCACAGAGTCTGTGCAAGTAGGTTCACTGGGGGAAATGCATATTTGCGTAGGCCAGGAGGCCAGCTGTGTGCCAGTGTGTCTATGCCGAGGGGTGCCTCGGTCAGGGCGTACCAGAGCGGGCAGTGGGAGGATTCTTGGGAGGCGAACAGGTCTACCTGTGCCTGTCCGAATCGACTCCAAATCAGCTGGACCACCTGAGGGTGGAGTTTCCACTCTCCCCTGAGGGTAACCTGCCATGACAGCGCATCCGCTGTAGTGTTGAGGACGCCTGGGATGTGAGTGGCTCACAGCGACTTGAAGTGCTGCTGACTCCAGAGGAGGAGACGGCAGGCGAGTTGTGACATACAACGAGAGCGCAGACTGCCTTGGAGGTTGATATATGCTACCGTTGCCGTGTTGTCTGTCCGAACTGACACGTGCTTGCCCTGGATCAACGGCCGGAACCTCCACAGGGTGAGCAGAATTGCCAACAACTTGGTGCAGTTGATGTGTCAACGCAGCCGCGGGCCCGTCCATAAGCCAGCGGCTGTGTGCCCATTGCAAACAGCGCCCCAGCCTGTTTTGGAGGTGTCTGTCGTGACCACGATGCACCTGGAGACCTGCTCTAGGGGAACACCTGCCCGTAGAAACAAGAGGTTGGTCCAAGGGCTGAAGAGATGGTGACAGACCGGTGTGATGTCCACACGATGTATCCCACGGTGCCATGCCCATCTCGGGACTCGAGTCTGAAGGCAGTGCTGAAGCGGGCTCATATGCATCAACCCGAGCGGGGTGGCCACCACGGAGGATGCCATATGCCCCAGGAGCATCTGAAAGAGTTTCAGTGGAACTGCTGTTTTCTCTTTGAATGCCTTCAAATAGGCCAGCACCGACTATGCACGCTTGTTTGTGAGGCGCGCTGTCAAAAAGACTGAGTCCAACTCCAAACTGATAAAAGCGATGCTCTGAACCGGGAGGAGCTTGCTCTTTTCCCAGTTGACCCGAAGCCCTAATCGGCTGAGGTGCAAGAGCACCAAGTCCCTGTGTGCACACAACATGTCCCGAGAGTGAGCTAGGATTAGCCAATCATCAAGATAGTTCAGAATGCAAATGCCCACTTCCCTTAGCAAGGCAAGGGCTGCCTCTGCGACCTTCGTGAAGACGTGAGGGGACAAGGACAGGCCGAAAGGGAGGACCTTGTACTGATACGCCTGACTCTCGAATGCAAACCACAGGAAGGGTCTGTGTCTAGGTAGAATCGAGACGTGAAAGTACGCATCCTTCAGGTCTACCGCCGTGGACCTGCAGGAGAGCCATGGCGTGCAGGGCAGGGGCGGCTTGTCCAGCAGTGCTTTAGGCTTTGGCCGTCAGGGACGACGTGAACCTACAGGGCTTGGACGAGAGCTTTGGGTGTCTGAGCCAGGTGGTGGCGCTCTGCGGGCATAGGTGCACCGCGAGCACCTTATCCACCGGGGGAAACGCTGTATAGCCCCTGGCCACCCCGCCATCGAGGGTAGTGAGGACAGGGGAACGGAGAAATCGGGACCGGGCAGTAAAAGGTGCCTCCCATGATTTTGTCAGCTCCTCGTGAACTTCCGGGAAGAAAGGCACTGGAGCGGGGCACGGGCCGCCTGGGAAAGCATGTCCATCATCTCTGCATCAGCCTGTGACTGGGCAATCGACCCCGAAGGGGGGAGCCCAGCTGAGGATTCTGCGTCTGACTGGACAAGCCCGCTCTCTGATGCTGCGCTTGAGAGGTCATCAGCTTTGCGGGCTCCGAACAAGAGGTCGAACTTGCCGTGAGACGAGTTGGCAGACTCATCCGGAAGCCCGATTGGGGCAGACGAGCGTGCTGGGGAATGGGAGGTCCACGGGGGGATACCCGGCGGAGGCGATCCCATTGGAGTCCCCAAATCGCCCCCAGTGCTAGCCGTGCTGGCCTCAAACCCATAGGTAGAAAGACCGAGGTGGGGAGCCGCTGGGGTGGCTTTCTTTCTCACTAAAGGAAGCCGCGACCGCAACGTTGCCATGGTCATGTTCTCGCCATGAGAACATGAACCATCCACGAACACGGCCTCCGTGTGGGTCACGCCCAGACATGAAAGACAGTGATTGTGACCGTCTGAAGTTGAGAGGTAATGACCGCAACCAGGAATAACACACAATCAGAAAGGCATCTTTAAAAAGACGCGTCTTTAAAAAGACGTTCTGTGTGTGCCGCTCTTTTAAAGAAATATACTCTTTCAGAAAAATCTACTCTCTTTTTTCTGCCGAAGTGCCCAGGGGCATTCTCTGCAGCGCACCAGTGCAGAGGAGAGAGAAGCCGCTGAAATGCGCCGTCAGATCCAGCAGAGGTGAATGGACAGTCATGAGAATTCAGCTCAATGAACATGACCGTTTGGCTCCGAAGAGAAAATCTGAATGAGTGGTTGCATACCAGCTCCTTTTATACCCGTATGTCCGGGGGAGTGGCATGCAAATACCACTCGCCAATTTTCATTGGCCTTTTTATCAATGACCAGAGGTGTTTCGGGCTCCCAAGAGTGACCCCTAGTGTCACTACATCGACACAACGTCGAGTGAGTGACAGATAGGGAACTGTTGATGCCGAAACAAGATCTAGAAGATCACATGAAACAATAACTAGGGGATCCCCATAAAGATAGCCCACTAGGCTCACCCAGATATGTTCCACACAAAGTAGAGCCAGTAGTGGGATTTGATGTAGCTCAATCCAAGTTGAGTGAGATCAGGCAAATGGTACAAAATGCCAGGGCAACTTCAGTCTGGGGCCCAACAGTTCTTAATCTGTTATGGAGACTACTGAGAGTTGCCTGGAAGAAGCAGTGCATACTCCTGGAATGGCAAAGGGCAGTGACCATCAGTTTAGTAGTAGTGCTCTACTGAATGTTGTGGGAAAGATTTTGTTTTCTGTGGTAGCAACGAGGATGTCTGATTACCTCCTGAAGAATGGATACATAGACACAAGCTACCAGAAGGCAGGCATACCAGCTTTTCCTGGATATGTGGAGCATGCGTCAGTAATATGGGAGCAGATGCAGTCTGCCAAGGGAGACAAGAAAGACCTCCTTGTATTCTGTATTCTGGCTCTAATTTTTTGAGATGGTGAATTGGTGGGTTTTTGTTAAATGTGAGCCAAAATCATCACAATTAAAAGAACCAAAGACTTAAACTACTTCAGTCTGTGTGCATTGAATTTATTTAATACACGAGTTTCACAATTTGAGTTGAATTACTGAAATAAATGAACTTTTCCACGACATTCTAATTTATTGAGATGCACCTGTTTGTTAAAATTTGCACTAAGTAAGATTAATAGATGCCTAATAAGTATTGTTCATTGTTAGTTCATGTTAACTAATGTTGTTTATTAATTGTAACAAATGGAACCTTATTATAAAGTGTTACCAATAAAATATACAGTTTCAGCATAAATGATAACTTTTTTTTTTTTTTACAGTATTTTACATTTATACAAACTTTCTTGTTTAATATATTTTTTTTTTACCATATGTGGCAAGGTAACTTACAGTTAACTAAATAACAGGTTTATACAGTAGCATTTTAAAATATTTTTTTAATGGAGTTACATTCAGCCACTGAGAGGGAGTGATTTCTGAAAAGAGATACTGTACCTAAAATATGTTTATATGCTGTTACTTTTAGATAAATAAATAAAAGGTTTTTGCACTGTAATATTAATTATAATAATTTAAACTTTTGTTAAACATACATGTTATAATTTAAAGTAGTTGGGAACTGCTGAAAAACCAGAGACCTAAAGTATGTTGTTGTGCTGTTGTAAATAATACTTTTTGCACTTTAATTTAATTAGAATAATTTTCCCTTCTGTTATAAATAAATCAATGAAATAAAAGTAAAGTAGTTGGTTAAAAATCTCAAGATATTTCCTGGAATATAAATAATCCTGTGAATTTATGCATTTGCTTAGTGCAGACGTTTACTCGCCAAAACATGCAGCTGTTTTTAGTTCCTGCTCTTGTCATTTTGCATTTAATTCTGAGCGAGTGTCCTTCCTTTCCTCTCTCTCCTTTAAATTCTCGTACCCTTCAAATGAACTCTGCGGCTCAACTAGCAACAGCTCTCAGAAAAATGGGGATGAATATATCATATGAATGAGCACAACTCCTCACAGTGAAAGCTGCTCTAAGATTAAAGAGGACCCAATCATTTTTTGCAAAGTGCTCATTTATGCCACTCTTAATGGCCTAAATTCTTGAAATTTACTTCTAGAAATCATCTTGTTCGTACAATAACTATGGGGGGGGGGTCCCCCAACGCGATGAGTTAGTGCTCCCCCAACGCGATGAGTTAGTGCTCGGCTCTGTGTCATTCCCATTATGCCTCAGAGCATCGTTACTGACACTGAATAAAAATTAGAGAAGTGGAAAAATCCTCAAAGCTGACCTAAGGAGCAATACTCAATTTTCAGCTTATAACATCTGAGATAAGAGAAAGGACCGTTAAATCAGTAGTTCTCAAAGCAACCCAGAAAATGGGTCTGTTTTGATTAGGTTGCAGGACAGCAGGGAAAAGACAATGCTAAATGCAAATAATAAAATGCAATTAACCATTAATCATGTATATTCTATCTTATCGAAGGGTCAATTATCCACTCTTTTATCTTTCGTAGATTTGTCATAATTACTTAAGAATGATGCAATCTGCAGTGATTCAGGGCACCACAAAGGGGATGAGGAGGTCCAGGCAAAAGCATATTAAACTCTGCTTTTCTTCAGCGCCACCCATAGTCTGGTCTCCATTCCTCCCGCTATATTGTTGGGCTCCTGGTCTGACCGTGCCAGCCACCGGTCGGTCATGGCGTTCCTTTCAGCGATGTCCCTGCTGAGTGGAGGCTTGCCTCTGGCTATAGACCTGATAGAAAATATCAACATTTATTTGGTCCTGATGGCTGCCGCCCTCACAGGCCTGACCGGTGGCCATGTTTCCATATTCCTCAGCTCTTTCAGCTACCTGGCAGACTTAACCATGGGTTCCAGGTCCAATCGTACATTATGTATGGCAGTGGCTGAGTCAATGATCTTCACTGGAGGGATGGTGGGCTTCCTACTAGGTGGATTCCTAGAACAAAAATTTGGGCTCGAGGCAGCATTTGGGGCCTACATTGGCTGCCATGTCCTAGCACTGAATTATATTGCGCTATGGCTGAGAGACCGTACATCGGTGAAAAATATATGTACTGCTCCCTCTAAAGAGGATACAGTTGAGCAAGATGCTCAAAAAAAGCAGTCTCTGATGTTTATCAAAAAGTATGCCAAGCTGTCTTTCAAAGCAGTATTTAAGAAGATGCCAGGACAGGAGAGAATGAAATTGCACTTTCTCATTCTCTGCACCTTCATAAATAACCTAGTAGCTGTTTGTCAGTACACGCTCACACACGTGTATATATTCAGTGCATTGCAAAAGTCGTGGGAGCATCTCACAAAACCTGAAGAACATGCCCAAGTCACATTTCACTCTAAATGAAAAGAAAATAACAAAATACATTTTGCACAAAGAAAATGAAGCCTGTTTTAGGACCATGATTTTTGTATTGTGAAATGATTGTCATGAAAATTAAGCACATTGTCCTCTCAAACGCTCATTACCACAATGCATCTGAATGTTTTGCTTTTGAGTTTTTTTTAAAATTCTTATAATTCTCAATGTTGATTGTCATTAGATCATCATTAATTTAAAATGGTTTTTTTTATTTTATTTTTTTTTTACAGTTTTCCTGCAAAAAATGACAGTTAAACAATGATTCTTCTATTTAAATTAGCATAAATTAAAGGCAGTACAACTAATACTGCATGATGTATAAATGTATTCTAATAAACATTTTTAAATGTAAAATATTTGATATAGGCATATATATGATTTTGGGGTGAATTATGACCTGGGCATGTTCTTGACATGTTTTGTGAGATTAATCCATGCAGACCTTTATTTTGATGCATTAAAATATTACATTCAAATACAATAAATATATTTTAAAGTTACTGTATCAGTGGATAAAATTCTTTTTAAGCCTTAAAGGAGTCATTTTAAGTTACCAGCCTTTTTTCTGATTTTCAGAGAGGTCTGACTTTGATGAAATATCAGTATGGCTAATATGCACCCCTCGGCTGAGCCAGCTGTGTATGTTGATAATACTTATGTTAGCTACGGCAGGGAGGTTTTTAAGCTCTCAATCTGAGTATTGTCCCTCCTCAGGCTAGAGAGTGTAGGAGACAAAAAGTGAAAGTGGAAAAAGAAATGTCTGTATCAAGTTTCATACAGTACATTCTTAATGCTGAAATGAATTTCTGCACCACTAGAGGAATTGCAAGTCATGACTGTTTTCAAACAGATTTCCCGAACACTCCCCCTGCATTTCACTGGTTCAACAAACAGATAATCCCACCCTAAACTCAGACCATTGGTTGAGAGAATGTTACTGTGTTGTGAGTAATGTTTGATACAGTAGTACCCCAGAGACACAGTGTTTACAGTTTTCGGCCAAACCAGCCTACAAATAGCTTTTTTGTTGTTGCCTTTCCGCATTAAGCTGGGATAGTAGAACATATTTCAACAATAAAATTAAACACTTCACCTCAAAAATGAGTTATTACTGTTCTTAAGTATTAGCATCTTTAATTTTGCCTAATTTAATTGTCGTTATTTTTATAGGTGCATAATTAATGTCCCATTATCTAACATTACACATGGATTATACTCCGTATTGCTTTAAAAATATTGCGCTTTGAAAGTTGTGCCAAAAAAGAAGTGCAGAGAGAAAGAGAACATTAATAATGTGTGCTTTTATGTGGATATTTCTCCCCAGGGGATCAGTCCATCCTGCTGCTGTATTTGAAGTATGAGCCCAGAGAGTTTACAACTGCCCTCTTTGGGTTATTTAACTCTGCAAGGATGCTGTTCTTTGTAAGTGGTTGTTTAATGCAGTAATGCTTTCTCTGATGACTCATGTCTTTCTGCTTACTCTGAGTGGAGATCAATGGATGTCCTTGAAATGTTACTAGATCTTTCAATTTCAGCGTCTCTGTCTGCAAACAGCAGTGGGACAGTGGTATGGCCATTAAGTGGACACAGCTGTGTAATTTTGCCTTCTTTTCATATAATTCACTTCTCTGCTAGCATACAGCTGAGCATAGGTCAAACACAATGTGTGTTGGGAGATTCATAACTATAAGGCCATGTTCACATAGCAGAATATCGTTGTCCATCCTGTTTTTTAGTGCTTAATACAGTTATGTTCACATACAGTTTGGTTATTTCTGAAAATGACAACCACATTCTATAACTGAACTGACACATTTAAAATTTCAGGACACACAACTGCATTTTCAGCAAACACGTGCACAGGACCATTAGTTATCTGTCACATCATACAATGCGAGAGCCACTCTCACATCTCATGTGTGCATTGTTTTTTTTATCACGTGGGGTTTCGGTAACTCATGGAGAAGGAGATATGAGCCGGGTGTCATCCAAAGATCCGGACAGCTCATCAGTTTTATGTAATAATGCGGCATCAATTGTGATAAGACTTGCAGACAGTATTCAAATGCCTACTGTAAGCTGTTGTATGAATTGAATATTTTGAGGCTTGTGCCTGTTATTAAATACGTTTGGCAATCCCAAACCCTGACTGTGTGAATGTGGCCTATATGCATATTTCTTGATATCATTAATAGGCTATTGGCCCATATTTGATAGCATAATCGATAGCACTACAGTCACAATGTTTAGACTTATTCAAGGAAATCAAACCACAAATAGCTTACTTATGTAACCAAGGGGAGAAATTATATGAAATTGATCTCTTATCATAAATTGGATGTGGCCCCTTTAAGAACCGGAGTTTTGCAACATCTGCTTTCCGGCACTCCTCCTGTTGTGCATGTGTGCTGTGTAAAAACAAGAGCACAAACATTGTGAAAGAGAGCTCCCGGTTTCGTTCATCGTTTGAGAATTCTTTGGGATGTATATGGATTGCACGTGTGGAGTTTGACTTTTTATGCACTTGCGAGAGCTGGCCTCTACTGTATTTCATTTTTATTTATTTTTTTTATTTTTTTATTTGTGTTTCCAGCATATTTCTTTCTACTGATCTGACTGAAATTCACTTTTTTTTTTATATACGGCCTCATCAGCCACTGTTTTTATTTTTTTGTACTTTTTTTGTTGAAACCACCGTCAGATTAACCCCAAACATTTTGCATTCTGTGTTGATTATTTTCCACCACGGGCTACATTTTTGGTACCAGGAGTTGGGTATCTGACTGTTGGGAGCCTATAGGTCAGGTTTTTTTGCGTGTTCATCTTGAAATACGGTGGAGGTGAAAATGGTTGCCAGTGGGACAGAGTGGAGGCTGTCTTCCTTGATGCAGTTGTCCAGTGAACAGACGTCAACCAGAGGTGCCATGGCAAGGTGACGACACTGCTGGATGCGAGAGAGAGAGCGAGCACCTGATTTCCGCTGATTCCACGGGGGTACCGTTTGATAAGACACCTATTCAGTGACTGTCTACAAGAGAACATAGAAGTATTATACAGACATTTGGCAACATATCCTTTTGCTCCAGAAGAAAGAAAGAAAAAAACGAAACATTATGGACTGATTAAGAGACTTTTTGACCATTAAAAAATGTGAGATAATTTGAACATTTCAAAATGTCGCAATCTGATAATGATGGACCAGTATTACAAAACACTGATGATGAACATGGTGCAGGTAGTAGGATGCATGTTGTTCAGGGGTGAATTCAAGAACTCAACCAAAAGCATAAGGAGACCATGGCAGCCATCACCAATTTGAGTAGAGAGCCTACCATGTCTTATGTTTATGTGCCAAGAGAACGTCACATTCAACCATTCACTGATGATTTCAGCACAGATGGGAGACATGTTGATGAGTTTATTGAAGAAGTAGAGATGGTGTTACATGCTAGAAATCAGATCACAAAGGACCAGCTAGACCTCTTACTCTCCCTCTAAAGGATGCAGCCTTAGAAGATGTCATATTACGGATGGGGAATGAAACAAAGCGACCATGTGAACTCTTTTTGCTCCTGAGAGAAGCTTTTCGAGAAAAGTGCAGTGTCTCAGTTATTACAAACGTTCTATAGTCGTAAACATATGGAAGGTGAGGATGTTCATGCTTACTCTCATGCTTTGTCTCAAATTCTGATTTCTATCCTGAAACAATCATCAAATGCAATATCAAATGTGAATTTGTCAATCCAAGATCAATTCATTGAGGGGATTAGGGACACAGGCCTTAGAAGGGAGCTTCCAAGCTTGTGAGAGACAAGCCACAGTCAGCACTTATTGAAGTGTGAGATGAAGCCCTTATGCGGTCTCTAGAAGATCCTAAATCTCGTGTCACAATATTAGTCAGCAACAGAAGTGTTGTGTCTGAGACAGCAGAAGCTCAGTGCACCGCTGTTGGTATACCTGAGAAAAACCCTGCTAGTCTTGAAGAAGTTTTAAAATTGTAGTAGAACAAGGAAAAGCTATAAGAGAGCTAATACAAGCTGTCGAGAACTTCACTTTGCACTGGACTAAGTCAGAACCTGTGGCTCATAGTAAACCCAAGATGCAACCAAGGTTTACAGATGATGGCCAGCCAAGGGAGCAAATAGAATGTTAAATGATGGTTCACAGGACTTCCTGTTAGAACCAGTGAATGCACCCTTACGTAGTGGTCTGATTGTTGTTCCCTCTCTTCTGTCTTCAGAGAAACTGTTGTTTCCTGTACAGGTTGTGAAACTCTCCCCAGAAGATATCTGGTTACAGGCCAGAACCAGACTTGGTGCTCTGTCTCCTGTCGAGAGTGTGAAGTCTAATGAGACGTGTACCCACCAACTCAGTATAGGGAAGTCAGAGAACATCAAAAAGCTCCTTAAGAAAGGAGTGATCCAAGAAAGCACTAGTGCTTATGCTTCACCTATCGTGCTAGTTAGAAAACTGATAGCAGTCTCAGGCTTTGTGTCGATTACAGGCAGCTGAACTCAAAGACCAAGCGAGATGCTTTTCCTCTGCCTAGGATAGATGAAAGCTTTGATGCACTACAAGGAGCAAATTTCTTTTCTTCCATTGATTTAGCTAGTGGATATCATAAGGTTGCTGTCCACGAGTGAGACAGGCATAAGGCATTTACAACTCCATTTGGGATCTTTGAGTATTCTCGGATGCCCTTTGGGTTTGCAATGGACCTTTGACATTTCAACGTCTTATGCAGGTTTCCATGGGTGATCTAATTTTTCAGATCATTTTAGTGTACCTTGATGACATACTAGTGTACTCACCCACTTTCCCAGAGCACTTGCAGAGACTGGAAGTAGTCTTTAACAGACTAAAAGAAACAGTTCTCAAAGTTAAGCCTGAAAAAGTGTCATTTCTTGCAGCAAGAAGTAACTTTTTTAGATCATCAGATCTCAGCTTGAGGTGTTGTACTGATCCAGGTAAAGTTGAAGGGTTCAAGCAATGGGAAATTCCCAGTACAGTTAAGGAATTATGCTCATTCTTAAGGTTCTGTAGTTACTACAGAGAGTTAATTGAGGTTTTTTCATGATTTAGTGAACCTGTGTATCAAGCAATTTGGTGCAACAAAGAAAGAGTTTAGTGCTGGTAATCAATATTATGCCACAAATTCTGTCTATATTCCATTAAAATTCTCCTATCCCAGTTTTATATGCTGAAACAACTAAGTGTAATGGGGGGGGGGGGGGGGGTAATCTGAAGGCTATTTCAACAACAACAACAAAAACAGCGGTCAATGGGGCCGTATATATATATATATATAAAAAAATAAATAAAAAAAAGTTAATTTAAGCACAAGGAAAATCAGTAGAAAGAAGTGATGATTTCACATCGGAGTTCATCTATCCATCTCTTAATGTTGACCACAATTATCGTCACATCACATCAGCGACTGAGGTAATTATCTGGTTAAGACTTTATTCTTAAACATTTTTAAATGCTCCATAAAGGTTTAAATGCTCCATAAAGTATTCATCTATTCGAAATAACTTTTTATGTAAAACAAAGAAACTGAAACATGCTCCGTCTTTTTTTCTCCCTCTTTAAACTGTGCTAACTTTGAGAATGTTAAGTGTTCTTGATCTCTGGAAAGGTGCTATATAAATTTAACATTACTATTATTAGTAGTATTATTGTTATTATTATTATTTAACTAAATAAGGTGTCCTATCGTAAAAATCCCGATATGATTTTTGCTTCGTTGCACATGCCTAATTACCACAAAGTTCAACATCAACTTGTCCCTCCTTTTTCTTGCAAATATGCAAATATCTGGGTTAGAGTGGCACTTACATTGGAAGTGAATGGGGCCAATCTGTAAACATGATATTATCGCTTAATAATCTTTTCTGTTTTACAGCTCAAATAATACATAAATTTAAACAGAATTAATGTAAAATTATAAGCTTCACAGCCTTTAAACCCTCCAAAAATGGGCCTCTAATGTAAGTGGCTAAACAGATTATTGCTTTTTTAAAGAAAAGGAGGGACATTTCAAAAGTATTATTTTTTTGTGGTCAACATTAAGCCACAAAGGCTGTCGATTGAGCTAAACTTGGATTGAACCTGGAATATTTCTTTAACATAAAAACATTTTTAAAATAAAAATTTAAAATTCAAGAATATCAGCATCAAGCCTTTTATCTCCATTCTGTGTCATGGCTAGTTCCACCACATAAGGGCTGCAGTAATAGGGTATGCCACAAAGATGTACACAAGTAAACATCTGCAAAAATGTAGTTTAATGTGGATACTGTCAGCAATGTTCTAGCCTTTATGACTGTAAATATGCTGGTCCCATTTTAGAGGTCTCAAATGAGTAAATAATCATCACATGATCTAGATTATGAAACTCAGGTTAAAAACATTCAAACACCTCTTGGAGGCAAATAATATGACTTTATCTTCTGTGTTGTTGGGGGGAAACATTTTTTTTTTCAATGTGTGTAATTTTTTTAAATGTTAAAATACTTTTTCCTATCCCAGCCTTAAGTGCTGAGACAATTTTTGGAAAGCCATTTCTAGGCTGATTGCTCTGAAAAGTGTAAACACTGTGGCTCTGTGGCCTTTTTAAACATTGCTCTTTTTGTCTGAGCATCTCAACCTGCCTGTCATAGCAACATTGGCTAAACCTATAGTTTTAAACCAGCGCAAACCAGCCAATCCTGGTTTGCTGATCTTTGCTGGTTTTAACTGTTTTAACAGGTCTCCCAGCCTGGCCAAACTAGACCAGCTGAGAAGTGCCTTTAAAACCAACAAATCAGACCAGCCTAACCAGCGTGGGCAAGCTGGAAGACCAGCTGACCACCTTGGTGATTTAGGTTGTTTTTTTTTTTTTTGTTTTTTGTTTTTCAGGAATCCCGTTTGAAATAATTTTTTGCAATTTTAATTTTAATTTACATTTTTTTTTGGTGACACCAACGGCACAGAAATTACACACTTTACCTTTGCAAAAATAGAAATGATTGGTTGTATTATCGATTACCCTACTGAAATACAATTCCTTGACCATTGCATTATAGCAGTATAGGTTTGCAGTTAGAGGTTTTCTGCAACAGTTAAAGTGATGGGAAACAGGTTGAAAGCAGCTTTGTTTTTACTCTGTCAAGGAGAACCCTGCCTCTCACCGATGCAAGCATGTCGATGCCGTGTTTTAGAATGAAACTTAAACAAAGACTGCCAGTTAAAAAGCACCCTTTCTGTTTGGAGAAGTGATGGCTCTCCATTTATACCATGATGCACCACTGGGGTTCCAATTGCTCAGCTGTCTTTTGTGTGGAAGCTGAAACCATCGATCCTGAAAGAACCTATTATGCACTCTGTCTGTAGGGGATGTCAGCGGGAGGGCTGCCACCTAATACATGGGTATTCAAAAAAAGTTTTAATTGATTGCAATTGAGTCAATTGGAAAAAAATCAGAAAATGGAGAGAGAAAGATAACCTTTTTTTGAATAAAAAAAAAAAAGAAAGCAGGCAACAGATTAGGGATGGTGCATGATGGTTGAGTCATCCAACTGATGACAAGTAGATTAGTGAGGTTGACTAGTTTATGTAAATTGTTTCTTATATATGGCCTATTTATATATATATATATATATATATATATATATATATATATTAGTAGTGCTTTATTTAGTGTGCTGACAGTGTACTATGCTTTACCTGCTAGACAGTATAGTGGTAAAACCCTCTCAGGAAAAGTTGCATCTTTAAAATCATCCCTTGTAAAACACCACTGTTACAGCCATACACATTCAGATGGATATTTTTGGCCATTACGTCATGCCTGGTTCTGTTTTCTAAAGGGCCGTTCAAACAGAATGCATTCTTGCATTTAAAAAAGCTAGATGGAACACATTGAAATGGAACAAAATGCAGCTGTCTCGACACATGTTTTTAAATGTTGAACTGTTTTTAACTAGACACAGTGTCTTAAAAATGTGGCTTTCATGTGCAAAAAAAAAAAGAACAAAAAAAAAAAAGTGTTCTCTTAGTGTTCTGCTACAAGCATCAAGTTATAAGAGTGTCTATTCGCACCCCGGTGTAAATAGCATCTGCCAAACAGTACAATTATTTGCACCAAAATAGTCTGGTGAAACCACAGGAATACATGACAAACCACACAACCGGTTTCGCTGCTGTGGCATGAGCTGTAAAGATGGTGTGACTGTGTACTTTTGTCCAAGCGACCTGATTCGAGTTCACCTTTTGTCCCACTCTTTTCCCATATGATTTCCTCTTTCCATTCATAATAGTTCCTTTAATACAACTTAAAATGATAGTTAAAAATGAATATAAATGTTGATTTCATCGCCGTGATTAGGTCACGGTAAATGTCGAGGAGTGCAGAGAAGGATTTGATCTGGAGTCGGGGTCTGTCGATTGCACTCGTTCCTGCAGCTCGGCATCGATTGTGTATAAATTGCATCACTGTATTACTAATATTATAGTAACCATATTTTTTGGCAGGAACCATAGTTTTAATGCAATTAACCATGGTGTTACTACAGTAATACGGTGGCAATACAGTAACCATGGTTAATTTTGTGGTTACTGTAAATTTACAACAAAATACCATGGTTAAACTATGGTTTCTGTAGTAAAACCAAGGTTATTTTTTCTAAGGTAAGGTTAGGTTTAGGGGTAGGGGTTGTTTTAGGGTGTCTGTTGGACTCTAAATAAACACAATAAACATGCTGCAGTGATGCCCATATATGTTAGTATTTAAATATGGGTGCAAATAATATCTGATACTATTTGCACCAGGGTGAAAATAGTATCTACCATTATTTGCACCAGGGTTGGGGTGCAAATAATATCTGCCACTATTTGCATTGGGGTGTAAATAGCATATACCTTATATACACCAGGGTGCAAATAGCATCTGCCTTAAGTTAAAAATAGTCCAACTTTTAAAAATATGTCTCAAGACCCTGGCATTCTGTTCCATTCTGTTGTTCTATATCTAGCTGTTTTTGAAAGCACTGACACGTGTTGTCTAAACACTACCATAAGAAGAGCCTCTGTTTGGGATCATGTGGCCCCAATTATACAGGGCTTCCTTAGAACGATTAGTTAGATAGTCATTTAGACAGCCCACCGACTAGTGGATTATGAAAAAAATTAGTTTGCACATCCCTATAACAGATCTTGTACTTCTAAAGATCTTGGCAGGTGCAGAGGCAGTGGTGAGTTAAGCACATTGTTCCACACTTGCAGTTTTTGTAAATGGCTGAAGGGCTGGAATTGATTTGTAATTAGGGTGGCGTGGAGTTGGTGAGGAATTATTAAACACTCCAGGCTCTAATGAGTTGATGAAAGTAAAAACAGGGAGCGCTGACCTTTTCCGTGGAATGTTTATGCATACCCATTATGTTTTCTGCAGCAAATCTGAGGCGCTGGAGAAGTCTGTTGACACTGGGCCTGCACTAGGTAGGGGGTAATTAAATCAGAACTGTTTCCATTAGTGGGCAGGGCAAATGAGTCACTGTGTGTGTTGCATGCACAAATTCGCACGTGTTGACATGCATATGCAAATGCAGGTGAGTTCACTTTCAAGTTGTGAGCGAGACAGTCTTACTGTTTTTGACACTGTCTCATCTGGCACAAATGCTGAAGGTTAATTAATTCACTCTTTTAGTTTATAACATGTCTGAGAGAATCTACATATTTCAGTTTTGTTTTTATCAAAGCTGAACAAAAGAATGGTCTAATGCATACTGTAAGTATTCATGACTATGTATTTCAGAAGATAAACAATAATGTTTTTAGCAATTGTAAATAAAACAGATCTTTATCTGAAATGCATGGAAATAAATTAAGAATTGGTCCATAACTCCTTAGTGGAGCATCATGTTTACTATAGCTCTTATTTAGGCACCATTTGTGCTTCAGACATAAATGATAGCTACCTCTTATTGTATGGCTTGTTGAAGAGAGGTGTGTGATTACTTTTCTAAGCAATCAGACTCACGGATGATGAAATGGGCAAAAAAACAAACAAACAAAAAAACAAAACAAAACACAGACTTACACTGAATTAGAGACCCTAGCCATATCTACTGTAGGGACCAGAATGTCATAGATACCTGGGGTGGGCTTTCGAAAAACCACCCAGCAACTATCCAGAATGCCCTATCAACTGTATAGCTACATGCTAAAAATACTCAGAAAACCATAGCAATCCAGTAGCCATGCTAACCATCCCAACAACCACCCAAAACACCCTAGCTTGTGGAGCAAGTATTGTACAGGAAAGCACTACTTGCTTTATTTTCAGAAAAAGTTAAATCTCGTTTCACCTTGTTGCAGACACTTCTTATATAATTTTATGTTGTGGAAAACATGGCATGCTATCCCAGTTCTGTTCATGTCTGACCTGTTCTTGTGCTCTCTGGTAGGGCTTTGGTCTGCTGCGTCTATTTCCAGTGCTGATGAGATAACTCTAGCAAAAATCAGCGCTGTGTTTAGAGGCATCTCTTATGTCCTACTCGCCTTCTCAAACAACACATGGATGGTCTTCCTCGGTAAGTGCCCATAATGGAAACTAATGTAATAATGAAACAGACTGATCACAGTGAGTTCAGCAACAGTAGGTCGAAAGTTCTGCTGCTGAAATCAATTTGTTCTTACCGAAATCCGAACCACTGCCCCTAGTGGCCGAAGCTGGAAGAGTGATTGAATTTATTAGCGTGTAAACTTCAGTTTCTAGGCTAAATGTCCACAGAGTGGTGCCAAAAGCCAGTTAAATTTTTTCATAATTTTTATTTGTAATACAATACACATGGTCTCAAAGCATCTTTACAGAAGGCCCCAGACAGCAAGCCAAAGGTGACTGTGGCCAGGAAAATAACTCCATAAAATGTTATTTAGTTAGAACCAGACTCATCTGGGGGAGCCCATCCTCCTGGAATCTGTTGAACCAGCATGTGCACGAACACATACACAGGCAAATACACCCCACAACACATGTGCTAACAGAAATGCAGAATATCTATGTTCTTTTGAGGATGTACTTTTGTCTGAACACATATAAAAATACTAATGAGATGAGTGAGCTTAAATTCTGAGTCTTTAGGTAAAGCTCACATAATCAAAATTACTTTTCAGAATTTCATAGAAATATATTACTAGATTACTTATAATTGAATATTCCACTTTGGAATTACTAACACTTTAGAAGGGCTTAGGATTCCTGGATGCACCACAGAATTTAGTTTATTGTGGCTTCACTTAAATACAAAGATTTACATTGCAAGTAATATGGCGTGCATATCTGATTATTGGCATGGCTGTGATGCGACCAACATGATTGCGAGTTTGATTTTGATTTATACAACAGTTTTATTAACAAGAAGTTCAAATTACATTTTAGAAACAATATGACCAGTTATTTTGTTTTGTTCCAAACATGTCAAAGCAGAATCAAAAATGTCATGTTGCTGAGTCACACACAGACTGACAGCCTGTCTGGATCATCGTGAATGCCAAAAAGCAGAGTGGTACAAACAGTGAAGCATTCCAGTGCTGTTATACTAAATATAAGCACTCTCGAAGCACTGAATGTCCAAACAGATTAGAGCTTACAGGGCCGCATTAACGCATGGTCTTACCTGGGCTGAATCCCTGGGGCCCCTGGCTGCAGGGGGACCCCAAATCCTGGGGTGGGGGGCCCAGTCATGGCATCCATCATGCTATTCTCCCCCGTCAACATACACTGGAGAAAGCGCATGTAAATGCGCGCAGTGGGAGTCGCAATGTAAACACGGAAATGGTGCACAACAGAGATAGCGGTCCATGTAGGGTACGTTCACAGAGTAAAAACATTCTGCATCATACATCCCACCCCCACTCCACCCCCCGGGCCACGCTGTACCTTAATGCGGCCCTCCTGATTATATAATATAACATTTTTATTACTATGTATTCATTTTCATTGTTTGTGGTCCTGTGCTGTACTTTGCTAATGCAGTGGCTGTAGTTGGTGCTCCATCTGGTATCAGCCAAGCAGTGATTCGTTCTTTGTCTTCTGCCATCGTTGGACCAGATGAACAAGGTACAATTGGTAGTACCATTCTTTGAAGTACCTCAGAGTACCATGTAAATACCATGGTATATGAATATGGTATTCATTCAGTACCATGATAGTTATAGTGACAAGTATGGTTCATGTCATGGCTAAGAACACCATGAAACAAAACAGACTCAAGTGGCTTTTCACTTTTATAAAACAGTGACAACAGCTCTGATAAAAGATAGCAATGTTCATTAACAGTGTTGGGTAAGTTACAGAAAAAAGTAATATACTACATATTAACAATTACTTCTCTAAATTGTAATCAGATTACTGATTTTTACTGATTACTTTATTGAATAAATAATCAAATTACTTTTACTAAAAATTACTAAAACACTTCTCAAAGAAAAGGTTTTGATTTTCTGCTTAATCAATTCAAAATAATGTCTAAATTTCTTCCTTGTTCATTGATGTGTGCAAGCCATACATTCAACACAATGCATTTCTTCCTTACAATGACTCTTTACAAAGCATAATTTTTTATTTTAGAAAATGTACATAATTTAAATTAGTCTGTAATCTGATTACAATAATTTAAAATTCGATACTAAAAGTATTTTTTTTTACTAAAAGTAATTAGATTATTATTATTAGATAATTAATTACTTTGTAATTTGAGTACACTCAACACTGTTCATTAACAGTTACATTTATTATGAATAATTATCCGAATAATTCTTTGCAGGCTGTTTACGGTTGCAAAGAAACTACCAATATAGAATGTATCACATGTGTGCATTTTTTATGACAAATTGTTTGTTATGCTCCCCATGCTTTGGATTAAATTGTCTGCTAAATTACTAAATGTAAATAGTACGGTTTTGAAAATGGCTCATCCATCAGAATTTAGAGTCTGGAACTTAGAATTTAGATAATTCTAATAAAATGGTAATAATGGTATTTCCTTCTGATGCCGTCACTTTACACCACCAAAGTACTGTTTTTATAAGTGCATGCCCCATTCCTCAATGTGAACATCACATCATCACTTACTTTCTTTTGTCTGTTTGATCCACAAACTCACAAATGAACTGAAACGGCCACAGGAAACACCAAGGAGTTTTGACCTTCACAATTGTTATGACAATAGATTTGAGTCATGCTTTTCATCACACTTTATATTAGGTGGCCTTAACTACTGTACTAACATTTAATACATACAAGACTGTGTATTTACATGTTGTTCTGCAAAATTCCCACATTTGCTGCTACTGAGGTTGAGGTACGGGTAGGTTTAGGAGTAAGGGTAGGGTTAAGGTTAGGATTAGGGGTTAGAGTTAGGTTTTGGGGTAAGGGTTGGGTTAGGGTTAGGGGCAAAGTTAACAGTGTAACTACAAATGTAATTAAATGCAAGTACTTTAAATGTAATTACAATGCAACAACATGTATGTACATAATAAGTACATTGCATAAAATGGTTAAGTACATAGTAGATAAGGCCACCTAATATAAAGTGGGTCCTGCTTTTCTTCTAAATCTTTACTGTCACTGACATTTGTTCTGCCTGATAACGCAGCTGAAAGCCCAAGATTTTAATCTCCATTGTCGTTTCTCAAATCCTTAGTGGCGTTGCGGTGTGCATAATTAACTGAGAAAATAAGTGTTGGCTTTCTCAAAAACCATAGAATTGTCAAAGTGAAAAAAGTACAGGAGAAACAACAGAGCAACAACAAACAGCATCTTGATATAGTTTCATATTCAGATCCATACTGGCCCCTTCACTCTCACAAGTCAAAGTCTAAGTAACTAAGACTGAAAGTTATTAGGGAAGACCAGGGCTAGTTACCACACTTTTCTGAGGTTAGGTTTATTTTGAAAGTCAGTTCAAAATACCTTACCTCACCCTACACTATCAGAAATGAATGTGAAAAACTGTACCTTTAGGGGTACAACCAGGGGCGGACTGGGAATAGAAATCGGCCCTGGGTTTTTATAGAAACTGGCCCAAAAGTTGTTGGGGGGGGGGGGGGGGGAGTTGGGGAGTGTCACTGTCCTTTTCTGCGACCCCCTTCAGCATATCACGGCACCGTTTTGCAACCATCTTCAGACAGTCGCGACCCGTTCGGCATAACGCAGCGTCCCATTTCAGCTTATCGCCACATATTTAAACATATAACACGTATCACACTTATTCACTAAAATGAAAGACACTCTGGGCTGTAAAACATTAAATGAGAAAGGATTAATACTAAATTTACATACCCAGTTTTCGCACGAACATGGTCAAACTCCACACATGCAATCCATATGCATCCTTCAAAAATGATCCATAACAAACAGTCAATTTTAACATACGACTCTTCTGAACACATATTTTATGGAATTTATAAGCATCTTGTGTGAAATTGGATATTTACCCAAAGAATTCTCAACCGATGAACAATACCGGGAGCTCTCTTGTGCAATACATTTCTAAATTCCATGAAATTTCTCCACTTGGCTTCAGTAAATTTTTTTGCAAAGTTATTTTGATAATGTGCACTAAATAAATAAATAAATAAAACAAACAAACAAAAAATTATTTCCGCTCTTATTGTCCTGGAAGAAAGATGCAGTTTGTTGAAGACATATTGAGCCTTTCACTATGGGGTAGTTGCCAGAATGAAACCTGCCATAAAAAAAAAAAAAATGGCAAACATTTTAATGTATAATTATGAGAACACAGTTCAGTTAAATCTAGGTTAAAAAGGTTAATTATATACTATAGATGACTCTAGTTTTATATAAACTACAGGTGCATCTCAATAAATTAGAATGTCATGGAAAAGTTAATTTATTTCAGTAATTCAACTCAAATTGTGAAACTTGTGTATTAAATAAATTCAGTGCACACAGACTGAAGTAGTTTAAGTCTTTGGTTCTTTTAACTGTGGTGATTTTGGCTCACATTTAACAAAAACCCACCAATTCACTATCTCAAAAAATTAGAATACATCATAAGACCAATAAAAAAAACATTTTTAGTGAATTGTTGGCCTTCTGGAAAGTATGTTCATTTACTGTATATGTACTCAATACTTGGTAGGGGCTCCTTTTGCTTTAATTACTGCCTCAATTCGGCGTGGCATGGAGGTGATCAGTTTGTGGCACTGCTGAGGTGGTATGGAAGCCCAGGTTTCTTTGACAGTGGCCTTCAGCTCATCTGCATTTTTTGGTCTCTTGTTTCTCATTTTCCTCTTGACAATACCCCATAGATTCTCTATGGGGTTCAGGTCTGGTGAGTTTGCTGGCCAGTCAAGCACACCAACACCATGGTCATTTAACCAACTTTTGGTGCTTTTGGCAGTGTGGGCAGGTGCCAAACCTGCTGGAAAATGAAATCAGCATGAAGTGCTCCAAAAGTTCTTGGTAAACGGGTGCAGTGACTTTGGTTTTCAAAAAACACAATGGACCAACACCAGCAGATGACATTGCACCCCAAATCATCACAGACTGTGGAAACTTAACACTGGACTTCAAGCAACTTGGGCTATGAGCTTCTCCACCCTTCCTCCAGACTCTAGGACCTTGGTTTCCAAATGAAATACAAAACTTGCTCTCATCTGAAAAGAGGACTTTTGAACACTGGGCAACAGTCCAGTTCTTCTTCTCCTTAGCCCAGGTAAGATGCCTCTGACGTTGTCTGTGGTTCAGGAGCGGCTTAACAAGAGGAATACGACAACTGTAGCCAAATTCCTTGACATGTCTGTGTGTGGTGGCTCTTGATGCCTTGACCCCAGCCTCAGTCCATTCCTTGTGAAGTTCACCCAAATTCTTGAATCGATTTTGCTTGACAGTCATAAGGCTGCAGTTCTCTCGGTTGGTTGTGCATCTTTTTCTTCCACACTTTTTCCTTCCACTCAACTTTCTGTTAACATGCTTGGATACAGCACTCTGTGAACAGCCAGCTTCTTTGGCAATGAATGTTTGTGGCTTACCCTCCTTGTGAAGGGTGTCAATGATTGTCTTCTGGACAACTGTCAGATCAGCAGTCTTCCCCATGATTGTGTAGCCTAGTGAACCAAACTGAGAGACCATTTTGAAGGCTCAGGAAACCTTTGCAGGTGTTTTGAGTTGATTAGCTGATTGGCATGTCACCATATTCTAATTTTTTGAGATAGTGAATTGGTGGGTTTTTGTTAAATGTGAGCCAAAATCATCACAATTAAAAGAACCAAAGACTTAAACTACTTCAGTCTGTGTGCATTGAATTTATGTAATACACAAGTTTCACAATTTGAGTTGAATTACTGAAATAAATGAACTTTTCCACAACATTCTAATTTATTGAGATGCACCTGTATAGTTTTATTATGTTCACTTGTTTACCCAATAGCTACAATATATAAAAAATATTATAATTTTAGTTTGGAGAATAGAATTCATAAAAAAAAAGATTCTTATTTAAGAGGGTTTTGAAGAAGGTGTTTGAAACCAACGCACAAAATCACTGCTAGAGAAAACGAGCAGTAGTGACTCAAAACTTAGACTTGTGACTCAAAACCTTATGGTTAATGCAATATAGCTCTTGTGACTATCCCCAGTCTCCTTTATCCATTTTGTTTGAGGACAAAATCATCCTTCTCTCTATTTTTTTTCTTTTCATTTTGGTGCATGAGTAATACAACTGCTTTGAATGGACATGATGATGACAGGTTATTCCCCATCCATAAATGCACTGGTTTCCTTGTCCAAGTAAAGTCACCTCTCTCCAGTTTGACAGCCATTTCCTTTGTCTGTGTGTCAGATTGCATGCGTCACTGAATCTGTTGCAGTTAGCACTCATTCAGTGGCACTCAGACAACTTCAAGCCCCAGCAAGGATCAATATGTATTGCATGTTCCAGGCACTTAAAGACTGCCCGACGCTCCGCGACTCATTCTGCTTCAGTTAGTCAGAGCAGTCACGAAGTTTACTGCAGCTCAGGGAGATATTTTATCAAAGTGGATCAAACCATTATTCATGCCAGTGATCTAAGGCACAGACCTCAGTTTCCACGGCCATTATTCTTTCATTCAGATAAAATCATGGGTTATGAATTTCAGGTGCATCCATGGCATATTAAAGGAACAGTGTTAGTTCTGTCCAATAAAATGTAAGATATTATTGTCATTTTTTATTGAGGATCACAGACAGACTAATTAGAACATATGTAGTCAGTTTATAGGGTAATTTTTGGTCTCCACTAATAAAAAAAAAAAATCTGAATTATGCTTTATTGGCCAAGTAACATACACTTAAAAGGAATTTGACTTGGTGGGTTGCTTTCTGTAAACGTTACTTGTCATATTAATGTGATGTTGTTCATGATATTATATTGTATACAAAATATATACCTGTAAACACAATGTTTAATTTATAGTACAATACACAATATACAACACAAAACACAAAACAATTCAGTATAATATACTGTACAGTACAATACACATTAAACTTGATTAAGTAAAATAATATTAAATAAAAAAATATTAAGCTGTTATTTTTTTTTTTACCTTTTTTTTTCTGAATACCACACAACATAAGCAACAAATTAAACAAAACATGTTTTCCCACCTCAGACATTAAAGCCTTTATATTAGTTACATTTTTGTGTCTTTTATAGATGTCTCAGTATGATTATAAGGAAACAAACCAACAAACAAATTCCAACACTTACTCCCTATGTGTCCTTTAAACCAAATATGAAAATATTAAATATACGTACATTTTCATAGTGGTTTTCAATGCTGAAAAAAACGTAAGCAAAAATTCCATCTTTTTTGTGATTCTTTTAATCAATCACTTAAAAAAAAAAGAAAAAAAAAAAGCTTTTTATTTTGATTGCATTTTACTTTGTTGAACCAATACTTTAAAACAACTGACAGACTAAACTATTACCAGAGTGTGAAAATGATAATGTTTTATGTTATTCATATGTACTTCACTGTATGCAAAAGATTTGTCACAGTTAAATAAAATGCAATACAAATTCACTCAAATCTCATTCCCATCAGCAAACTGGGCCTTGTTCAATTTAATCTATCTGGACATCTATTGCATGTCTTCACTGACCTGAATTTTGATGTCCTCAGGTGCCATGTTCTCCCTCTCTGCGTCAGTGGAAGCGACGTGCATCCTCATTGCTTCTAGCATCTTTAACGGTCTGTACCCCCTGACCCTGCCCACCTTCCCCAGCATGCCCTTCATCATCATGGCTGTCTTCATGCTCATTGTGCTCATTCTCTTTCAGTAAGTTTAATATTCTGTTATTTGGACACTGAATATGGTGAATTCAACACAATTCAATTCAGGTAAATTTAATGTATAGTGCTTTTCACAATACGTATTGTTCCAAAGCAGCATAGTGGGGTCCAAAAGTCTGAGACCACTTTGAATATCAGAAGATTTTAGGATTTAGAAACATTTTAATCAAAGTTGTGTTATAAAACAAAGAGGGACTATTTAAGATTCTGCAATAATTTGATCAATAATCAAATGTAAGCAAATTTGTGACATTTATTGACGATGTTACCATCTTTGTAAGTGTAAACGATCCTGCTCAACCCGCTCAGAGCGGGATTCGAATTGGCATCTCTGGCATAGGAGATTCATGCTAACGAGGAGGCTAAAAGATACGGCCCCTAGCGTCAATCAGTAGTGAACCTCTTGAGGCCAGGGGAGTGAGGTTTACATATACCGCACAGGTATCATGTACCAGCTGGCTTCCGTTACACTCACCCCCTAAACCTCACTCCCATCTGGGTCACGGCACCACTGTAACCAGTCCTATTTGACCCGCTTTGAGCTGGATTTGAATCAACGTCTCTGGCATAGCAGGCGGGCGCGCTAACGAGGAGGCTAAAGGCTACAGCCCCTATAATGTCAGTCGCTAGTGCACCTCTTGAGGCCAGTGGAGTGAGGTTAACACACACTGCACAGTTATCACATACCAGCTGGCTCCCGTTACATAAGGTCAGAATTCCTTGCTTCCATTGAAGCATACAAGATGCTCACACTGTAGGAATATTTTCATCAATCTGGGATAACATCGATTGGGTTTTTGCACAAACTTGTGGAGGTCATTACAGCTCGAGTGCATGCTGTCATTTAAGCTAAAGGGGGACATCCTAAATACAAAGAAATTCGAATTTGTTATGCTGTCAGAAATTGTTAGGCTGACAATCCAATTTGTAATGAAAATGTATTATTTGATTAGAAAAAAAAAATAATCTTTTGGACGCCACTGCACATTCAATAAAATTAAATGATGATAATGACTTCTAAAAGTCCATGCAGAAGTGGACCACTTCCACAATTCACAATAGACTCAGACATATAGTGATTCTTGGCATGGTAACACTTTGGTCAAATGGTTTACAAGTATGGTCTAATTTGAATGTTTATTGCTCCCTGAGTGGTCAGGGTAATAGCTTTGAACATTTGTTTTTTTAAAGGTAATAACTAAATGGATGCATAGTTTAATTGGAAATACTAAAAAGGAAAGTTTTTCTTTTTACGACTTGTTAATAATATACTCTAACACACACAGAGATACAGATACAGTCAATGTCTTTCAAAACTCCCAAATTAACATTCATACCCAATATGTAAGTACTAATCAGGGTAACTGATGTGATCTTTTAATGCAAATACCATCTCCTAATTTAAGAACCACAGATGAGGAGTTTTAATTACAAGTAATGTGCAGTTTACTTTTAAGCATCACATCTGCATTGGTTTTCATTTTTATACATTTGGAGATGAAGCAACACGTCTGCATTGGTTTTCATTTTTATCCATTTGGAGATAATAAGCATGAAATATTTTGTGCTAATAGCATAACATAAGTACTTCCATTTGTCATGTGGAGAAATACAGAGGGTGGCAAATTAGATATTGATCCATCTCAAGCGTATTCTTCAGCATTTACAAGGAGAAGGTAGATCTTAACACACTTCCATTGTACTGTACATATAATATTACCACATCAGGTTAAATTTAGTTAAGAATAAATGTAGGGTGTACAACTGGTAGCGACTATTTACTCTCTGGTTGAAATAGTGGCAGATATTATTTGCACTCCTAATTAAACACTAAAATAAAGTATAGGGGCATCACTGCTGCATGTTTATTGTGTTTATTTAGAGTACCACAGACACCCTACACAAAACCCTACCCCTAAACCTAACCCTAACCTTCTCTTACAAACATTAAACATGGTTTTACTACAGTAACTATAATATCACCATGGTATTTTGTAGTAAAATCATAGCAACTACAAAATTAAACATGGTTACTATATTAACACCAAGGTACTGTAGTAAAACCATGGTTAAGTGCATAAAAACATCTTGGTTACGAACGTAACATTGGTTCCCTGAGAGGGAACAAGACGTTGCGTAATGACGCAATTGGGACTACGTCAGTGGTCTCACGTGGTTTGAAGCCTGTATACAATCATGGCAATTTATTGGCTGATGGCGCTTAAGCGACGCCCATACGGAGCCACGTCAACTCTCAACTCTCAGTAGCTGGCAACTCTCTAAGCCCGTGTGGCAAGGTTACAGTGGCGCACAAGTGAGCTAAAGAAATAGAAATATCAAAAACTTGGGAAGCAGGAGACAAACTCTTGTCCAAATTATAAAATCTAACAAAAGTATATGGAGAGGGCCATCCTGCCTCCATACAAATGTCTTCCAAGTACGCACCTCTAGCCAATGCCCATGAGGATGCCATGTACATCGTAGAATGGGCTCAAATACCCAGAGATGTAGGCAAACCACGTACCTCGTAAGCACTTGTGATTGCATCCACAGTCCAATGAGACAGTCTCTGCTTGGACATGAAACACCCCTGTTGCGGCCACCAGAGCACACAAACAACTGCCTTGACTTACGCCATTGTACTGGTCACAGCATACTGTATGTAGCCTCTTATGCTCCTCCGACTCAAATGGTGGTGGAGAAAAGGACTGCAAATTAATAATCTGCGAGCGAAAGGACATAGAGATGACTTTAGGCAAATAGCCCAAACGAGGTCTCAGCACAACCTTAGATAACCCTGAAGCAAAATTCATGCACAAGGGATTGATTGACATGGCATGCAAATCACCAGCCCTCATAAACGATGCCAATGCTAATAACATTTTAAGAGCCTAAAATTTATCAGATACTAATGTTAAAGGCTCGAACGGAGCAGCCAAAGGCGACTCTAACACCATAGATAAATCCCATAAAAGGACGCGAACGGGCAAAAGGTTAAGCCTGCGTGCTCCGCGCATAAAAAGACGAGAATGTTTTCTAATAGAAACTCCATTAACCAGCGCATTCTCAGCCACCATGGCGGCCACATAAACTTTAAGCATTGCTGGGGTAACACTCTTGCAAAAAAATCTAGCACTGAACCAACTGGGCAGTGGAATGGATCCTCTCTCCACGCTGCACACCAAGAGGCAAAAATGTGCCATTTAAACATATATAACCTTCTCATTGATGGAGTTCTAGAATTTAAAATGGGATCAACCACAGCGAGGGATAAACCATCATTCAAAAGAGGACCCCATTGAGGGACCAAACCCACAATTTCCATAACTCGGGCCAGGGGGTGCCCAATGCTCACAAAATGACATCAATGCAAAAAAAATAAAATAAAAAGCAACAATGAAAAAAACATTCCATGTCATAGATATTTATGGAATATACGTGCATGTCTGACAGATTTTGATAACTGAATGGATCATTTTGCATGTGATGGCTCACACAATGAAAGAATGTTTAGAAGTTGTGAAGAGTATGACAGTTTCACTGAGAATCAACTCTTCAGTTGTACTTAATCATCAGTTGTATCATTATACTTACTCTTTTGCACATGTGCCAAAACACGTGCAATTTACTTAAATGAATAAGAAATTCAAATCTGGTGTGAACAAGAAACTAATTGTTCAGGGATTTGAATTTAATATTTTGAAAAAAAAAAAAAAATAATAATAATAATAATTCTCATTTTAGAATTGAGCCAAAGCGATTGAGAAAAACTGTAAAATGGCTCTTTGTTAATCAAACACTTTTATCTAACAGAATGGAGGGTTGTCTACTGTTTCTCTCGGATATGTTCTCCATTTTCTTTCTGCATCACAGTGATGCTGATGATGGCTCTTGATACCCTAAAATGTCTTGGTTACTGATGTAACCTCTGTTCTCTGATGGAGGGAACGAGATGTTGTGTCAATATAGTGACACTAGAGGTTCGTTCTTGTGAGCCCCAATCATCTTTGCTTAAAATAGAAAAGGCCAGTGAGAATTGGCGGGTGGAATTTGCATGCCACTCTCCGCCCCCAGACATACGGGTATAAAAGGAGATGCACCACTCATTCAGATTTATGCTGAGGAGCCGATAGAGAGTTTCGGCCTTGTCATCGGCCAGTTCAGTGCCGCGGCAGGAGGGACACAATGTCTCGTTCCCTCCATCAGGGAACAGAGGTTACATCAGTAACCAAGACGTTCCCTGTCTGTCACTCACTCAACGTTGTGTCGATGTAGTGACACTAGGGGTTCCTATAAGAAACGCTGCAGGCACTGAACCGTGTCACGAGGTACGGAAGAGTGGACACGGGCAAGCTGCTTCATGCCTCACAGCGAGCGCTCAACCATGTCATGACCTTCCAGCGAGTTAGGTAAGGCATCTCCCTAGTCCCGTTAAGGGGGGAGGAAGCACTTACCCAAGTAGGCTACGAGCGGTGCCTTTCCTGATTTGCTGTTAAGCAATATCCTGCCGAGCACTTTCTAGAATAGCGCTGGGAAGTGCTCTTCCCCCTCCAGGAAGGAGAGCACTACGGAGACCACATCCTACCGGAGGGAGGTTAACATGTGGAGAATACCTCACATGGACTTACCAACGGGGAAGTTTACATATGGAATGATACCACCAGAGGACGTAGCCACAGTGGCCAAGGCAGAGAAAGCTCTGGCAAGGAGAAACACAGGGTTCACCTAAGGGGAAACCGAACAGTGGAAACTCATCATACGGGATTACCAAGGGGGAATCACCACGCATTGAGCACTGAGCCCGAGCACACGGGCTCACCTGAAAAGGGGCATACCATGAGTACTGGGCCTGGTGTCATTACTCCTCTGCCGAATTCGTCACCGAACAGTGCTTAAGAATTAAAGAGTTGTCCGGGGTTCACCGGATACGGGGAACTGTTGTGGACAAAAAGGCGCACATTATCACCTTTAAAAAAGGGGAAAGGCGCAATGCAAGTGGTACACCCAACCGGCCGCCCGGTCTACCTGCTGTTACCATGTAACACTCAGGTTGAAACCGGGTCTATGCATAGGTTATAAAACCTTGCAAAGGTATTGGGTGTAGCCCAACCCACAGCTCTGCATATGTCTGCTAGAGAGGTCCCCCTTGCCAGTGCCCAGGAGGACGCAACACTTCTAGTGGAGTGTGCCCGGACTCCCAAGGGGCACGGAAAGTCCTGAGATTGGTATGCAAGAGAAATGGCATCCACAATCCAATGGGCTAATCTCTGCTTGGAGACAGCTTTCCCCTTCTGCTGTCTTCCAAAACAGATAAAGAGCTGCTCCGAGATCTAAAACTCTGCGTGCGGTCCAGATAGATTCGCAGGGTGCATACTGGACACAGCCGAGGGGAGCCTCGGACAGGGAGTACCAAAGGGGGCAGTGAGAGAACTATTGGGAGGTGAACAGGCCTACCTGTGCCTCCCCGAATCTCTCCCAAATCAGCTGGACTACGTGTGGGTGGAGTCCCCACTCCCCACAGAGCATTGCCTGCCGTGAGAGCACATCCACTGCACGGTTGAGGACGCCCGGAAAGTTAGTGTCTCGCAGTGACTTCAACATCTGCTGACTCCAGAGGAGGAAGCGGCGGACGAGTTGTGACATGCAACGCGAGCATACGCCACCTTGGTGGTTTATGTATGCTACGGTCACTGTGTTGTCGGTCTGGACCAACACATGCTTGCCCTGAATCAACGGCCGAAGCCTCCGCAGGGCCAGCAATACCGCCAGCAACTCTAAGCAGTTGATGCTCTTCCAAAGGAGTCAGGGCCCTGCCCAGAGTCCCGAGACTGCCTGCCCGTTGCATACGGCGCCCCAGCCCGAGTTCAAGGCATCTTTCATGACCACGATGCACCTTGAGACCTGCTGTAGGTGAACACCTGCCCATAGAAACGGCAGGTCCAATCAAGGGATGAAAGTCTGACGACACTGTTGTGTGATGGTCACACGCCGGGTGCCGTGGCTCCATGCCCACCTCGGGACTCGAGTCTGTAGCCAGTGCTGAAACGGTCTCATATGCATCAACTCGAGGGGGAGAACCGCCACCGAGGATGGCATATGTCCCAGGAGCCTCTGAAATTGTTTCACTGGCAAAGATAACGGCCACATCCAGTAGCGCAAATGCGGAAGGACATCTTTAAAAAGATGGCAAGCATTTGCGTGAGCTCTGATAGAAGGAAATATACTCTTTTGAATATACTCTTTTAGCATCCGCGGACTCAGCCGCCAAAGCACCCAGGGGAAGCACAACACTCGACCGTGCGAGGGCGACCGCTGATATGTGCCGTAAAATCCAGCAGCGTAAGTGAAAAGTGAGAGGACGAACACAAGCATGCATTCAGCTCCGAAGAAAAAATCTGAATGAGTGGTGCATGCCATCTCCTTTTATACCCGTATGTCCGGGGGCGGAGAGTGGCATGCAAATTCCACTCGCCAATTCTCATTCGCCTTTTCTATTTTAAGCAAAGGTGATTGGGGCTCTCAAGATCGAACCCCTAGTGTCACTACATCAACACAGTGTTGAGTCAGTGACAGACAGGGAACATGCTATTTACATAATAGTCTTCCCATTGCCTAAAAATGGAGGGATAGACTACCTATAACAAAACTTATAACAAAAAGAAAAGACTAATTCTTTAATGTAACAATTTTATCAAATTAAAATTACAGTGGCCCCAAAAAGTAATAGATATACATATATACAACATATATACATATATACAAATGTTAATGGAACATGTCTGTAGTGAATTTATTAAACAATTTGTGGTTACTTTGCAAGGGAAACTGTATAAACTTGAGGGGAATCACTGAAAATTACCTTTGGACTAGTTGGTTAAAACTTACTGCAGAAGTTAGTTCTGAGAAAAGGCCTAACATTATTTGATTGCCTGTGTCACTTGGCTTGAGAGATTGTATTCTGATGCATTGACATTCAGACTTTTTTTTTTTTTTTTTTTTTTTTTTTGAAGTTGAAGATTATTCTCTATTGTTTAGATTATGACTGATATTTTGGCCAGGCCGATTAATCTGTGGTTATTTGGCCATTTTAAAATGACTGAGATCAGTTCATAACATTGTTGGCTTGGCCAATTAACAGCAGGGTTGGGAGGGTTACTTTTGAAATGTATTCCAGTACAGATTACAGAATACATGCTGTAAAATGTAATTTGTAACGTATTCCGTTAGATTACTAAAGGTCAGTAACATATTCTAAATACTTTGGATTACTTCTTTAGCACTGGTAGATTTTTTTCACTTGTTTTGACTATAAAAACTCTGTCAGTACAGTAAGACAAAATACACATGTTAAAAATACATTCTTTCAAAAACCTAAATATCTAATGCTTTGTTGTTTCTAAAGAAAGATCAATCAAATTGATCATGTTTTAAGGATTTTTAGATATTTTTACAGGAAAACAATACAAAAATTATGATCAAGAATAAGATTTTTGCCCTAATATCAAAGGTCTTACTAGAAAAAAAGAAATTATGATCCAAAGTGAATTTTCTTGATAAAAAAATATGATTGTGCCTGGTAAAATGTGTATGTAAAATGGCAAGAAATAGCATTTTAGCTTAGCGTAAAGCTAACAATTTACTCAAGGTTTATTTCTATTTCTTCTGCTCCAAACTTACTTCAAACTTACTTCTCTGTCTGCTCGTATGAATTATAAGAAAGTGTTTCACCGCTGTTCAAATGTACTTTGGATCTCATCATTTATATGTATAAATGTTTTCTATCTGAAAGGACTAAATATTAAATGAAACAAATGACAATAAAATGCAAAGTAATCTCATCAGTAATCAAAATACTTTTTGAATGTAACTGTATTCTAATTACCAATTATTTAAACTGCAACTGTAGTGGAATACAGTTACTTATATTTTGTATTTTAAATACGTAATCCCATTACATGTATTCCATTACTCCCCAACCCTGATTAACAGAAAGTTCCCCTTTCTCTTCCAAACTCTACCAACAGCACTGACAATGGATAATAAACAATTTATCTTTAATTTTTTTAGTTACAGTAAATATTGTGTAAAATAAGAGTTTCATTTAATTATAGCAATTTTGTGCACATCTCACGTCAGTTTCTATCATAAAATAAAATTTTGACAACATAATATCATCATTCGGCCAGCCACTAGAACTTGTACGACCACTTGTAATTAAATGAAAAAGTGACCTATACATCCAGTTTAGTTTTAACTTTAAAACCAATAGTATTTCAGTTAAACTTTCTTCTACTGTCAATGCAGTTTCAAAAATATGTTGATTTACATTTTGAATCTGGGATGTCGTCATTTTATCTCTAATATCTTTGGCTCATTGATCAAAAACGAACACCCACTATGCACCATAAGGCCATATCTCTGTAATAACCCTTTCAAGGTATTTCTCAAAAAGCTTTGATCTAACTGTCACACTTGACAGGTTGGCAATAAACAGCTCTGCCTCCTCCATTATAAGCCATCAAATTGATTCTGAGTCTGCCATGCATTTGATGTCCTTCCTCAGACTATATAATTAAGTGATTGTCTTTAATGAAGGCATTATGTAATGTACACCTGCAATAAAGCCTTTATGTGGTGGGTAGTGAAGAGTGGCGTGGTTATCACACGCAGGCTGTAATTATGCCACTAATAGGCTGGTCCTGGAGGCAGTGCTACTCAGGGTCACGTAGTCTCCTATGATGACACTCTTCCTCTTTGCAATGCAGGAAGAAGGCATAATCCATATGTAATCCATTATCCTGCTGGGAAGTGATACGTGTCCAATCAGAAATTGCAGGCCTCATGAAAGCTCAAATTACACCCTTTCACGCTTGGATTTTTGACGTTGTTATTTGTATTGAGTGCATTTGAGTGTGGCAAGTGGCAGCACTAATAAATGGCAGCAGAGTTTCCATAAGGCTGTATTCCCTTCCACTAAAAATGTTCTGCAGATGTTTACTGTATAGGGGAGACCAGAGCTTTTTTATTTTCTGGGTAAGTACATTTTTTAAAGTTTTGGCTGCAAAAAAGCTATTAACATTCCCACCATTATTTTCCATGAAAAAAATACAGGTCATTAAACACATTGACCTTTTGTGGCAACGTGCCCCTCCATTGGGGTAAATATGGGGTAGGTTGTTTGAACCTACCATTAAAGGAATAGCTCACCCAAAAATGAATATGCTACAGTAATATGTTGTTTATATAGTAACCATGTTTAATTTTGAGGTTACTATGATTTTACTTAAAAAATGCAATGGTGATACTATGGTTACGGTGGTAAAACCATAAATAATTTTTATAAAGGAAGATTAAAGTTAGGTTTAGGGGTAGAGGTTGGTGTAGGATGTCTATGGGACTCAATAAACACACTGCAGTGATGCCTCTATAATGCATGTTAGTATTTAAACAGGGTTGTAATGGTATCTGCCACTATTTACATGTATTGTCATGTTCTTTACCGGGTTCCCTGTGTTTTGTTTTCTCTCTTATTCTGAGTTACTTTGTTCATCTTTTGTTTCTATTAAAGGCTGCACTTAGATCCTCCATCCTAGCCTGCTGTGTTACAATAGCATCTAACGCTATTTGCACTTAGTACAAAGAAAATGCTTTTTGTTGCTATTTACTCTTAGTGTCAATAGCATCTGTCGCTATTTACACTTATAGCATCTATCGCTGTTTACGTTTAGTGCAAATAACCTCTGCCTAAAAGTAATCTATATGACTCCATTGGTTAAATCCATGTCTTCAGAGGCGATATGATAGGTGTGGGTGAGAAACAGATTAATATTTAAGTAATTTTTGCTATAAATCCCCACTTTTACCAGCCTTCCTAAGAGCTCCTCTTTTGTTTTTGGTGATTCTCATTTTTTGTTCATAGCACCACATACTGGACAGGTAGTAAATAGTAACTACCTGTTTTTCATAGTAAAAAGGAGCTTAAAAATTGATCTGTTTCTCATCCACACTTATCATATCACTTCTGAAGACATGGATTTAACCACTGGAGTCTTATGGATTAATTTTATGCTTCCTTTATGTGCTTTATAGAGCTTCAAAATTTTGGTCACCATACACTTGCATTGTATGGACCTACAGAGCTTAAGCTGAAGAAAGAAAGTCATACACATCTGGGATAGCATGAGGATGAGAATTTACATTTTTGGGTTAACAATTCCTTTAAACAGTCAATAATAGGATTTTCAGCAAAAGTAAAAAAAAGTTAAACAGTATATACTCTATATATTCATATTGAGAGATGTGCTTGCCGTTAAATGTTGGAGTGCCGGTATTTGTCACAGGCAATGCATGCGTGCGACCTCCGGACATCGTAGCACTATCGGGGGTGTTGATCTATCTCTCTTGGGCCCCCCCTCAGTGGCTAGGCCCCTGAAAGTTGTCCCACTATAATTCCACTCTTATTGACATGAAAAAGCTTTTCAGAGAAAACAAATGTGAAATGTAAGAAACTGCTAGTTATTTTGATCATTATCATCAGTGTCAAACGTCTCACCATGGTTCCATCTTAGCCTACAGGGTAATTTTTATTTCAATCGCTGCATGAGCACATGAATAAACACATGAGACTGTGTGTTTGTGTGTGTGTGTGTGTGTGTGTGTGTGTGTGTGTGTGTAGGGATGTCAGTCAAACTGAGGAGGAATTGCAGAGTGTATGATACCTGACCCTATGGAATATTGATGAGCCTGAGGAGAAATAAAAGGCAATAAAGGAAAAAGTAATGACAGAGTGAGGATGGGTGAATAAGAGCAGTCTGCCTCTGTGGTGCCACTGACTCAAATGAGAGTTTACACAGGGACTCAGGAGACAGCAGACTTAAGACCAGTTTTAATCCATCCATCAGAGCTTCTCTCTCATTACACTCCACAATTACCGGGACTATGAAAAGCTTGTCTCTTAAAATCTCACTTCAAACAGTCTTTTATTTATTTTTTTCTCAGGCCCTTTTCCCTTTATCTCCTCCATCATATTAATGATTTCAAATGTGATTAGTTTTCTGCTCTAACAGCGTAACTAGAACCGTACTGTTTTGAGAGAGTGTTAACATCAGTAAACTGACTGGCACTTGACTCAATGAGGATGCAAAATAAGATTGGTAGGGAGAGGAGCACAGAGATGTATCTTGGATTGTATTAATAACGAAAACAGCAGAATGTGTTACATGTGGACAATGGTGGAGAAACCATTTGGGGTTCCTCAGCTGCCACACCGACGAAACCCACTGGAGATCCTCCAGACACTCTTTAAGTTGCCTTAAATTTTCTACTGATGTCTTCAATATATATTTAAACTTAAGTGCCTCAAAGACTTTTCCTCAAAGTTGTTTAGTTGTTGCAGGATCTTAGAGTAAGTTTCTCAGAGAACTGGAAGGGTGTCTAGAGGTTCTTGATGAGAAGAGGGTACTTTGATGAAACCTAAGGCATAGCAAAGAACCTACAGTATATGGAAGATTGGTAATAACAGAATGTGAGGTAAAACTCATTCTGAATTCTGGACTTGGTAATCCGTCTGCTGAAAATGTCTGGTTGCTCATTCAAGCGAAAACTGCTGGAAAGCCTTTTTCTCACATTCATTTTTAGAGCACTGAGTGCATCGAGAATAGTTTTTCACACAATCATTCATGCAAATATGCTTACAAATGTGTAAACATAGCTAAATATAAAAACTGCTTGTTCTGTTTTGAACATAAGAGTTGACAATTTGATAAGCCTAATGAAACAATAAATAGTTTGAGCTCAGGGCAGTCTCATAAGGGAAATATCACTTTCCTGTACAATCAAAACAACGTTTCAACTCAGTTCGGAGAATTCTGTTGAAGGCTCTTCAATTTGTATCTTATAAGTATATTAGTATAGTTATATAGTATAGTATAGTCCCCAACCTCACCCCAAATCTTAACCACCTTTCAGCATTATAGAAATCATGTCAGGCAGATAAATGTACAGAAACAATTATTTTAGTTACTTATTATATAGATATATTTGAGAAACTCTGGCATGTCGCAAACAGCGACACACATTGGACAGTGTCATGTGACATAAAATCTTTGACTTAGAATATAGCTCACAAATAGAACTGATTACTTGTGTGATAATTTGTTTTGGTGCTTTTGTCATTTTTGAACCACAGCTCAGAAAAAAATAAAAAATAAAAATAAAAAAAATAATCCTTGATGATTACAGAATTTTAATTCATTTCATTTTAATATTTCAATGTTTAGTCTTGGATAAAGAAAGGAAATCCTCCGAAACATGTTAAATAAGGCACCAGACAGAGTGACGTTTGAAGTGTGTTACAATTGTGACCCTAGAGCGACATTTCCTTGTGAGAGTGTGTCTTTCAGATATGACTGAGACTTGGATCCATTTATAGGAGTTTGGCTGAGCCTCTGGTGATGATTTAAACTGGATTTATTCTACCTGTTAAATTGAAACAAATCCACTACTCAGGGTAGACCTTTATTGTTCAGCTTCAAGCTAGAATGTGCAATGGTAGTTGGTCAATACATTCGTCTTGTTCTAATTGTTCATTATTTATCAGTTCTCCTGGAGACATGTTTATTGGTGTTAGCCTAGAGGAAAGTACAGTTTTGAGATCCCTGGACTAAATTGTGTTTCTGGTTACCATGGCGGCACCATTAAAATGAATGTTGGTTTGCTCTCTGTATCTGTAATGACGGAGCTATCCAGTCTGAAGATTATAAAAAAGATTTATGAAAGCCATGGCCAAAATATCTATTGCTTTGACATCTGCATCTCAGGTTTTGTCAAGCAGCAATTTTTCATGTCTTGAAATTAATTTCATATTGCAGACTGTTGTTAAGATTAATGTTTGATGACTCTCTCGACTTGATTGGACAGACACAGGATGCATATGTGAGATTCAGAATGCAGAGAGGAGGCCTTTTGCATGCCTGCCTTGAAATATGCAAGACCTCTGAGGCTTTGTGTGTTGTTTAGACTCTTGTTCTATTTTCACCATGAATAATTATGCTTTTTCTCAGCCAAAACTAAGATGTGGAAGTTTTGCAGGTGTAGGTTATGGCCTGATGCCATGAGTGGAAAAAGTGAAAATAAGTGCAATATGAAGTTAATATAGACAGGGCAGATTTTAAAGTTATATGTTACATTTCTTAAAATGTATTTATTGTTCTTCAAATATGCAATTAAATAACATTAATCAAATTAAACAAAATAAAATAAAATAAAATTAGTAAACAAGATCTAACAATGAACACTACTTTTTCAAAAGTTATTAATCATGGTTAATGTTAATTTCATACAGTATATGACAGACAGACAGACAGATCGATGACAGACAGACAGACAGACAGACAGATAGACAGATAGATAGATAGATAGATAGATAGTTGGTTAGATCGAACGATCAACTAAACTTTAGGACGATAGCAATGTGAGTGGCCGGCTAATGCTGCTCAGCACCTGGACTCTCTTATTAAGCATGAAAATTAAGGCCTATCTCACAGCCAAATGCATTCAGAATGAGCAGTGTGACACACCTGCACTCGATCTGACAACAACAATTAACTGTCCACACTGCAGTGCACTCAAACCCTTTGCACAATCATTTTAATTAGTGTAATTCAAGGGCTGCATTGTTAAAGTCTCTTTTTGAGAGAGAGTGGCTTCTGCATATTTATTATTGACCCGTGCTACTATTAAAACTATTATGCTCTCGGAACTTTGCTGTATACTTCATATGCTCATGCCTGGAAAACAAACACAGAATTTTAACAGGATTTGGAGATTTTTATCATTAAACTTTATGTTTATTGTTCAGCCGGTTCCCGCCTCCTCCTTGCCCTTGCTTTACCTGTTACAGTGGTGCCGAAACCCGGGAGAGAAGAGGGATGCGCTGTCATGGAGTCCTCACCGATGCCATCCACCAGGGGAGCAGCCGCGGCCATCTGCCTGGGGACGGAGGGGTCGCTGCTGGCCGCCGACAGCTGGAGGAACCGGCTGCCGTCCGCCAAGAAGGGGAGGAGCGGTTCCGTCCACCAGGGGTCGGAGGGCTTGCTGCTGTCTGCCGCGGGAGGAGCAGTTTAGGACCGGGCGATAGCGTGTCCGGGAACCGGCGAGCAAGTTTTTCTCTCTCTCTCCTCTCTCTCTCTCTCTCTCTCTCTCTCTCTCTGTGTGTCAAACATAAACACACACGGCAGTTGCGTGTGGCTCTCTCTCTCCCGAACTGCCACATCCGGCTCCGCTTTATCCCTCTCTTCAGCTGATTAGCCCGATTGGGGGCCGGCCATGCGCAGTCGTGGCCTGGCCCCCCTCCTCGTCACGGAATGTTACTCTATATACATTTTGCAAACTGACTTGTATGTGCCGTTGGTGAAATGAACACTAGAGGCGCTACAACAACTGTGCATTTTATTTATTGTCCGCTGCACATTTAGCTTGAAAACTGAAGCCAAACGTGTAATGAAGCATGTCATTTCAGTTTTGCAAAAACGTTGCAATGTTCACGTAAATTTCATGAGTCCAGGCTGGACACTTTCATGGAGAAATGAATACTAGAGGCGCTACAAATTACTTTTACAGTATTAACTTTCACACGAATCACAAATAAAATGGTTGATTATTAACACTTACATTTGCCCTGTTTCACACACAATGCTGTCTTCATCTAAACACTTTTACTATAGTGCATGACTTATAAGGCAATACTTTTTACATTTGCATTACATTACAAAATACATTTACAAGCTTGTTTAGGTGGGATCAGATTGTGCAGTGAATGATAAGATCATTGCACATGCAATACAAAGGACCGGATCAGAGTCCTTTAGAGCATGCAAATCAATACCTGAGCCGAAAGTGTTATGGAAGCGCCACAAAATGACGTGGTTGCCTCAGCTATTGTGTTTTTCATCTTATATTTGCAATTTAGGCCACTATCAGTTAAGTTTAAGGTTTAGGGTGGGGAGGTAGTTTTTCTTTTTTTTTTTTTTTTACTCAATAGAGCATTGACCTTAAAAATCTCATCTGTTTGGGAGAAAATTAAACGTCATACAAAAATTACAAAAATTAAATTTTCATAAGGTCACCCCCAAAATTACTTAATTAATTACTTATTAGTTAATTTTCTGGGTTGATTTATTCAGATCAAATAAAACCTTTGACTTGAATAAAATCTATTTAAAAAAAAAAGTCAGTGTAGTTACATAAAAGTTTTACTTAAAAATGTTATTTGAATGCACATGGACTAATGATCTGTTAAGCAATATAAAATGTTGGTTAATAACTTATTTACCAATTTTATAAAAGCATCCTAGTGAGAAGATGTGATGAGGAGGAGGAAGGGGCCGGGTCATGAGGACACACGGCTAGCCCTGAATCGGGCTAATCAGCCAGGAGGGAGATAAAGACAAGCCGGAGGCGCCGGTTCGAGAGAGAGAGACACACGCGGCCGCATTGTATGTGTGTCTGTGTTTGTTTATGTTTGGTTTATGTTGAGTTTTATCATTAAACTTTATGTTGACTGTTTAGCCGGTTCCTGCCAACTCCTTACCCAACCTTACCTGTTAGTCAGGTAACTTAAAATGTGCTCAATGTAGTAACATCTTAATGCACTGCTTTTTTTAAATTAAAGTCAAAAACATTTAGTATCAACCTGAATACAGATTACAACAACAAAAGTTTTAAGGGTGAGATCAAGTAAAAATAGCACCATATTTATAGTAATAGACATATGTAACAACTTTTTACAGTGTACAATACCATTAGAAAAAGTAAACCACAGTTTTGGCCACCAGTGAAAGCAGGAGCAGGAAGGTTTAGCAGAGAATAGATTTTGCCCTTGACATTGCATTCAAACCTCACTGTGAATTATGAATGACCTATTTATGACATCTGGTGGCCTGGTGCTATTGCTAAGATCACCATGATTTACACATGCAATAAAGGGTTCTTTTTCTTTTTTTTCTTTTTAGAAAATGATGTATTTATATCCTTAAAATGTTTGTTATGGTAAAGCTACAACCATGCTTAAATCACTGGGGGAGGGTGGTTAAAAAAGAACAGGAAGTGCTTTATATTGTAAAGGAGGTGTTCAATTCCTTTCTTCTTTGCCACTTCCACTTATTGTGAGTGATAGGTCTCTCTGTTCTTGTTTTAGATGGATTAGCGAGATGCCCGCCACTCAGCCTCGGCTTGTGCTTTAGGATGGAGAATCCTCCTTCTTGGTTATTCTTCAAGCACAAAGTGGATCCAAGATCGGATATTGTCTGCTTTTCTGTGCTGAACTGATGTTCTCTTAAAGTCAAGCTAAATTCTCCTGACTCCAAGTCAGGAAAATTTTAGTCTTTAATCTCACATTAAAGGAATAAAAGAAAACTATTTGCAATTTGAGCTGATTTGATCATACAATATCAATGTGATGTTTTTACTATTTATAGGTTTTTGTACATAAAGTGTGGGTTTAGCACAAGTATATAAATAAAAAAATAATAAAAAAATAAGTACAAGCACATTTGTACAATATCAAACTACTGAAACAAATAAAACATAAGGGTTCAAACAAATTCATTTCTGACCAGTCTTTAGAGGATTCATAAACATTTGTACATCTCTAAAGTTGTATCAAAGGTAGTCTGTTGTGGAGAAAACTAAATATAGAAGAAATTGTTAAATGAGAAGTTTGTTTCTGGACTTGATGAAACATAAAATATGTAAAATGCTGTCATTATTTTATTGCAATGTGACCTTTGTCAGACTGAGGCTATGTTGACTGAGGCTATGTTCAGACTGCCACAAAAATCAAATTTTTTGCATATCCAGATTGTATCCAGGTGTGTTTTGATAGTCTGGACAGCAAAAAACCACATGAAATCAGATTTTTCCGAATCTGATTCAAACCACATCGGGAGGTGGTTTCAAATGCGATTTAAATCTGGCTGCTCAAATCAGATTTCAAATGGTCTTTTGCGTCACTCTTAAAGCGACACACAACGATGACGTCAAAAATTAGTGACTGCAGCACGGAACATCACAATATTTACTAGTCTCCTCCATCGCTGAGTTTTTCTTGTGTGACAGAGGAGTTCTGCACCGCGACTGGACAGGGCACTTATTTGGAGAGCGAGATGATGCAACAACATTTTTCCCGCATCTGTTTTGAAAGCATCGTCACGTGGGTACGCCTACGTCATTACCAAAGCAAATCTGATTTGATCACATGCAATTAATAGTGCGGACAGTCTGCCTGAAAAGATCTGATTTGAGAAAAAATCTGATTTGCCTGCAATCTAAACATAGCCTGAAACATTTCAATAAAGTAGTGACTGTTTTTCCAATCTGTGGTGGTGTGCGGGATTTTTTCTTTCTCTTTCATAACTTTCATGCACCTACCAGTAACCTTTCAGGTGTGCAAGCTTTTTATTATTTATTTATTTTTGAACACAAGAAAAAATATTTTGAATAAGGTCCAGGCTGCTCCTTTCCACACAAAGAAAGTTTGACCTGTGACTGTTAAGCCAAAAGGACAAAAAAGCACAAAAAATATATGTACCATTTTTAAAGAAAACATGAGTGAGCAGGCAAAACACATTTCTTTTATTTCTTATGGGATTCATATTCAACTGTAGGTTATAACAGAATGGCACAATCATAAAACAAAACATGGCAACAAAGAAAAAAATGAAATGACCCCTGTTCAAAAGTCTGCATACCCTTAGATCTTAATACTGTGTATTGCCCCCTTTAGCATCAATGACAGCATGCAGTCTTTTGTAATAGTTGTCTATGTATCCCCAAATTCTTGCAGGTGGTATAGCTGCCCATTCGTCTTGGCAAAATGCCTCCAGGTCATGCAAAGTCTTTGGTCGTCTTGCATGGACCACATGCTTGAGATCTCCCCAGAGTGGCTCGATGATATTAAAGTCAGGAGACTGTGATGGCCACTCCAGAACCTTCAACTTTTTCTGCTGTAACCACTGGAGGCTCAACTTGGCCTTGTGCTTAGAGTCATTGTCGTGCTGGAAAGTCCAAGAGCGTCCCTTTCGTGCAGAAGAATGCAAATTGTCTGCCAGTATTTTCTGATAACATGCTGCATTCATCTTGCCATTAGAACTCACACACCCCCAAAACATCAGTGAGCCACCACCATGCTTCACAGTGCGGATGGCATTCTTTTCACTATAGGCATTGTTGACCCCTCTCCAAACATAGCACTTATGGTTGTAACCATAAAGCTCTATTTTGGTCTCGTCACTCCAAATTACAGTGTGCCAGAAGCTGTGAGGTGTGTCAAGGTGTTGTCGGGCATATTGTAACCGGGCTTTTTTGTGACATTGGCACAGTAAAGGCTTCTTTCTGGCAACTCGACCATGCAGCTCATTTTTGATAAAGTATCGTTGTATTGTGCTCCTTGAAACAACCATTCCGTCTTTTTCCAGAGCAGCCTGTATTTCTCCTAAGGTTACCTGTGGGTTTTTCTTTGCATCCCGAACAATTCTTCTAGCAGTTGTGGCTGTTGGGCCTCATGTATTCAGATAGAAGACAAAGGTAGGACTAACACAGTCGTAAAACCTGACTGAGGCCCACACAAAAAGTCATAAATCTTACTGATAAAAACCGCACCAAAATCAAACAAAGGGAGTCCAAAACAGACTACAAATCCCATGAAGCCTTGCTCACTAAAGGATCGAACTCTCAACTCCTATTGGATGAGGCACACGACAGAACGCCCCTCAACCATGACGTCATCGGGAGTAGAAATACATCTGAGGTCCATCTGGGCATAGCTTCCAGCAACTTTTCTTGCTGTGTGTAGACGCAGCTCATCGCTGCTCTCAGGTGTAGCCTCGTGGCACAAGGAAGTAACATCCGACTTGAAATTGTGGCCATACAATCTCCATCTTGCTGGACGAGTTGAGATTACTCTGTGTTCCACCGAACACTCTAACGGATCCGAAGGAGACCACCAAGCAATCCGCATCTTCATCTGTTTGCCTGCAGAAGTGAAGAAAAAAGATTTATCTTCCCTCTTCAATCATGTTGACGTCACTGATTTCTCTGCCAGCTGCCGAGAATCATTAGCCGTACCGCCTGCCGACAGAGTGAGGAAACGGACTCCCGTCATCACCCGAGCCGCGAGGAAACGAGTCGGAGTCAAACGACGGATGAACACACATTCTACCTGCGTCCTCATGCGATTCAAGTAAGAGGTTTACGTCTGAGCAGAGATAGAATATTATAGTATATTATTCTTGTGTATCAAGGTTATTGCTTGTACAGTTTACGGACCGCCTAGTCCGCTCATTGCTGCTAATAATACTCAAGGTATTACTGTAATGTACTGTTATCACGAATGAGATCTGCTGTGTTGTAGTCCAACCACATTGGACTGTTGTGTATTTCCACCATTGCGGGTGAGACCGGCACACTGAGTTTATCCATTAAAGAACCAAAGACCACGGGACGGTTTACGAGCCGTCCACCGTGTCTCTGAGTGATAAACTAACAGCTGCTTTCTCTCCCACGATCACAAAACCGGCTTTGGTGCCGCCACTTTATTCTCTCTCTCTCTCATACTAACCACACACACGCGACCCCTCACAAACATTCTCGAACACACTTTTGGCTAGTAGATAACTTCGTGATAAAGCTCAGCTTTGTCCCTAAGTTATCGTACAAGCGGAGACACGTGGTAAACGGGAAATCCTCCACGAGAGTCACGTCCGCCATTTTGTGCGCATCACTCCTTACACAAACACACACCCATTCACACACACACACCTTCCTCTCATGTGTTACAGGATTATTTTGGTTACCATATCTAATCATGTCACTGTTTAGTTTGTAGTTGGAAGTTGGAAGTTTATTGACTGCATTGTATTGATTATTAATTTATATTACTGCATAAATAAACTTTGTTATATTTCAAAGAGAAGTGTTTTGGTTTGTTTTGCATACATCTGTGTCAAATGCTGGCAGGGGATGTCAGTGCTCGGATTCAAGCCTTCATTGTTTCCTTTTGAATGTCAATTTTCTTAAGAGAACAATCTAATATTGAGACTGTTATACTGTCTGGTTATTAGTCCCTGATTCCAGGGTGGTGCCCCGGTGATATTAATCCTTTAATTAATTAATTAAATTAATATTCTATTGATTTTGATAATTGATAATTATCTTTGATGATTGTTGAATTTGATGGATCATTAAGCTAGTGTTAATTCTAATCAATGTTCCATTGATTTTAATAATGAATGATTATCTTTGATAATAATTAATATTCTATTGAATTTGATGGTTATCTTTGATTGTTGATGTGAAGGATTAAAAGAGCTAACATTGATTCAAATCAATGTTCTATTGATTTTAATAATTGATAATTATCTTTGATAATTATTAATTATTGCTAATAACCAAGCCCGCTCCTGAACATAGTGCACTACAGTTAGATTCTATTATTTAATTTAAATATTAATTAATAACTAAAGAGATAAATATTAATTATTTCTGATAGTAACACTGATCTTAACAACCAGAAGAACCTACATGGCTGAAATCTTTCTTGGTCTACCTGACCTTGGCTTGGTATCAAGAGATACCTGAATTTTCCACTTCTTAATAAGTGATTGAACAGTACTGACTGGCATTTTCAAGGCTTTGGATATCTTTTTATATCCTTTTCCATCTTTATAAATTTCCATTACCTTGTTACGCAGGTCTATTGACAGTAATTTTCTGCTCAGTATCTAGCCTGCTCAGTGCATCCACATGAAAGCTAACAAACTCATTGACTATTTATACACAGACACTAATTGCAATTTAAAAAGCCACAGGTGTGGGAAATTAACCTTTAATTACCATTTAAACCTGTGTGTGTCACCTTGTGTGTCTGTAACAAGGCCAAACATTCAAGGGTATGTAAACTTTTGATCAGGGCCATTTGGGTGATTTCTGTTATCATTATGATTTAAAAAGGAGCCTAACAACTATATGATAATAAATGGCTTCATATGATCACTATCCTTAAGTAAAAGACAGTTTTTTTTTGCATAATCTGTCATATTTTCAAAATCAATGGCAAAATTTCACAATTTCTGGCAGGGTATGCAAACTTTTGAGCACAACTGTATACAGTGTATATATATATATATATATATATACAGTGTATATATATATATATATACACTGATCAGGCACAATGTTAAAACCACCTGCCTAATATTGTGTAGGTCCCCCTCATGCTGCTGATCTCCTGGGATTTTCACGCACAACAATCTATAGAATTACACTGAATTGTGCCAAAAAAAAAAAAAAAAAAAACATCCAGTGAGGGGCAGTTCTGTGGACAGAAATACCTTGTTCATGAGAGGTCAACAAAGAATGGCCAGACTGGTTCGAACTGACAAAGTCTACGGTAACTCAGATAACCGCTCTGTGTACAGTTGTGGTGAGAAGAATATAATCTCAGAATAGCATTCTGAGATGCGGGTTGGCGCTGTGTTGGCGGCATGTGGATGACCTACACAAAATTAGGCATGTGGTTTTAATGTTGTTGCTGATTGATATATACATACATATATATATATATATATATATATATATATATATATATATATATATATATATATATATATATATATGTATGTATATATCAATCAGCAACAACATTAAAACCACATGCCTAATTTTGTGTATATGTGTGTGTGTGTGTGTGTGTGTGTTGTGTGTGTGTGTGTGTGTGTGTGTGTGTGTGTGTGTGTGTATGTGTGTGTTTCAGGAAGGATGAGACAAAAGATCCAAGTGCAGAGAACAATGATCAGTTTATTTAATAAACACAGCTAGGCTGGTAAAGCGGTAAATTTCATAGAGTTCATCAGTCGAGGACAATTGGATATGAATATTAAAGAATAAGATCAACAGTTCATTTTTAAGTTGAATGACTGCAGTCCAGTTTTTGTGTTTGAATATATTTTTATATTCAGAATACATACCTATGTATGGGTTCATTCTTCATTCACTTTGTTTCATTCTTGTTTTATGCAATGTATTTAGGCAAAAGATGCTAGTATCCATCTATACTGCTGCTCACCATGTCTCCGCTACTGTTGTTAAAATAACCGCGCCTGCAAATCTACTTATCAGGGTTTATGCGGCACCTTGTGTCTATAGCAGTGAGAGAGAGGCAATGCACGTGGAGCAGGGAGCGGAATGAAGTGTGTTCGGTGGTAGAGAAAAATATTAATTAGCGTGGTGTGTACAGCTCCGTAGATGTGACACGTTGCTCACTTAAACTGTTGAAATGGTAAGATGGGGCAACCGTTGTCATGATGCCTCGTGGTTGTCATGATGCCTCGTGGTTGTCAATTAATTGGTGACCGCTGATCCAGAGAGACAAAATACCATTTCTTTTAATGACACCCCCTTCTGCAGCCTGTCTGAGTCAAATTTGCTGTGTTATGATGTAAATTGTATCTTGAGGGTGCTTGATATTGATTGGCTGATTGTGATTAGGAGGAGATTTGGGGAGCTCCCACAACAGCTGCACCTGTTCCTACCTCGTGGACATTTGGACATATGCAAACACATCTAAACAGATAAAATCATACTGGCACAATCATGCACACACAATAAACGCACACTGTATGAGCAGTGAGAGGATGTTGTCTCCCAAAACTACCAATTCTGATAAGGCTGAGAAGAATCTCATTACATGTGAAAGTTGTTAGCCACATATACATACACATACTACACACACTCACTGATACACACACTGCAAACTGTTCCCATCAGTTGTAATTATCATTGGTATACCCACTGGCAAAATCAATCCAGTCACCGCACTGCTGTGTGACTGAAACTGAATTGTATCATATTTAAATGATCCAACTGATACAAACCTTTTCAGGACCATTTCGTAAACACTGAAAATGTGGGCTAAGTAATCCTCTGAAATCCATTTACACTGGAATTGAGCAAGGTTCCATTTTCCACAGCTTTTTTTTGCACCTCCAAAGTAATCAAGCCAGTGCCATGTACACATCATAAACCCAGGGCAGGGCTGTCTCTCAGCTCTCTATTTGTGTTTCAGGAGACTGCACTGCCCTTGAGCCTTGGGTACCGATGATTATGGTGGTCTGACACCCACCATAATGAGAAAAAGAAGAGGCCATTAATTGCCTGGCATACATTCTCAAGTGGTCGAAAAACCCATTCAATCTCAAACCATTTCTCAAAGCAATATCTATGCGTAACTAAAGAAGAGAATCATAATTTTTTCAATAGTCTTCCCTAATTGCTGCTCTGATCAATACAATTCCACATGGCTGGATGGACTTTGGGTGGGCCCTCTCAGCTGCTTACAGCTTTATTGCATCACTGCTTGCATTAGTGCTGACCACAAGGGGTTTTGTGCCAATAGTGTTTGTCAAAACATATCTTTTGAATTGTACTGTATTGAGCTTTTGAGTCTAACTGTGAAGAGGGATATGCTATTAATGTGATTTCCATGATTTACAATCAGGATGCAGTTTTAAATTGGGCAAAGTCACAGTCATTACAACTTAATTTGATTGCTTGGTCCAAACCCAAGTTTTATTCCAGATTGTTTTCCACTTTTCACATTTTCACATGACTCAGTGGAGAGGATACAAATTTCACTGAGAAACAAATAATGTGAGGTACTCTTTGAATTATAGCTATGAGAGATGCATTATACTATGATTAGTGTGATGGGGAGCTTGTAAGAATGCAAATTATACATCATCAGTAGTGGTTCACTTCCATGAGTTAGGACGGATTGCTTTCATACCAACTGCATACCAAAGTTCACCTCTACCGTACACCAGACTTCTTTTTCAAGTGGACAGTTTGCTGGTGCACACCCAGAAAGCCTTTTTCACACCCATGCAGCTGCAGGAATGCATCTTGGGGCATGTACAGAAACCTGACTAAGTAAAGAAATGTCCCGGGAGATTTTTTTTTTAAGCATTTTTATATTTTCTTGTCTTCTAAAAAACAGTAATGAAAATGTACTACAACAATTGAAAAATAGTGTTGATGGATGCAAAAACACATTCAGTGTGAAAGGCCCCTTCACACGACACCTCTCAAAAAAGTACCCTTTTCAATTGATTGTAGGTAAATATCCACTTCATCAAATGTTCTGTATGTTCTCTGTATTCTAAACTATTCCAAAACTGTTTTACTGAGAGAGAAACGGCTCCAAATGACAGTGAGCGGTCTGAACGAATCGGACTGAATGCAAATCTATTTAGACCGTTTGGCTGACTCAAAAGAATGATTCATTTGCGAATTGGGCATTGCTAGTTCTGATTCTACACAGCCAACAGAAACATGTGGTAAATTATTCTCAGGCATTCAGCCATACAGCTGCAGGTGCCACTGTTCACACAAAACAAACATACCGAACCGTGATATAAAACAGACTCGGATCTGTACCAAAAACTCTAGTTTGAAAGTGCCCATACCATTCACTATCCAAGCAAATGGTACATCAAACAAGATCTCCTTAGTTTTTGTAAGAAATAATTTACAAAGTGTAGTTCTAGCACCCACACTGTTCTTTATTTTATGTATAATTTCAACATGGACAGCTTCTGAAACATAAACCCTTTCATGGCATGTTCCACTTTAAAATTTATTTATTTGTATAAATCCTTTGTGCTTATGTTAATCTAATACTGAATTCATAGAATAAGTTTATCATATTTATGATAAATAAAACTACATTAATGTTTAAAAGAGCTTAAATGTATTAAACACAATTAACATGACTAACTTTTTCATACTGTTCTGTCCAATCTCTAAAGACTGGTTTGAATTGTTGAACGTTTTGCGAGAGTGAAAAATGCTTCTAGAGATTTATTATATTTGCTATATTTAACCTACAGTTTCAAGATATAGCAGGTCATGTGTCTCTTTATCTATATGACCTCTTCTGGGGCATTCATGCTGACAGTGATTAAATGACAGAAGGTGAAAAGCTTGCTGAATTGCTATTAGGTGTTTTTTTTTTCCTCAACAGCAGTATCTGTAACTATTTAAAGCACAAGATCCCATTTGTAATTGTCACATAATATTGCAGTGTGCATTTTCATAAAGTTGCAGTCTGCTCAGCTTTGTTATGTCAACAACTAAGGATTGCCACGTCAAACACTCATTGAAAATTAGTGACTTCCAGTCGTTTTGTAAATAGCTGCCACTCTGAACACCCTTTTAGACATCTTTACCTAATAAATAACTGTTGTCATCAATGCTAATCAGTATATTAATAGGCCTCCAATGTCTTTCTACCATCATTAGTATTCATGTACAAGTTATTATGAATCCTCTGACGGGTTGTAGGAACAGAAATTACGAGGATACTACTGCAGGTGAATAAGTTCAATACTTTGTATGAGAATACGTACAAATTATGTGTACGTATAAGAGAACCACACTTTATGTTCACACAAATACCTATGAATAATAATTAGATCACATTGAAAAGACAGTTAGTGCAAGTATTGTAATTATAACATAGGTGTGTTTCTCTCTTCCCAGCAGTAACAGCATTGCTGCATTTCACAGATGGTAAGAAATCCGATAGAAAAGTTGCTAACAGATATGTTCCTCTCCAGGGGAGGCATTCATACAGTTAATACTGTATAACTCACACTCTCTCTCCACAGTGCCAAACACATAAAGCAAGTCTTCAAGCTGTGACCCTTTGGCCCTGAATTAAATCAGATACTTGTGTGTGGCATTTACTATCATAATGCTGAATCTGAAGGGCAGAAGAGAGCGAGAGAAAGAGATTTAGATCATTAAAAGAGAGAAATCGAAGAGGAAGCTTGCCACCTTGAGACCCAGAAACTCAATCAGGACACAAAAGCTTACAGTATAATTTTAAAGCACTTCACATTCATCTGTTAGTGGCAGAGGCATACAAAGTTTACTCTTAAATACTTCGATTGACTCAGTAGTAATAACTATGTGTTAGCAGTAGGGTCAGGAAACAATGAAAAATATGAAACAAATAATGAAATACAAGAGCATGTTATTGCATGTTGTTTGTGTGATAAACTCATCATGTTTTTCTTCTTAAAATTCCTTTATCAAGGAATCAAGTTTTTAAATCAAGGTTGCAGGCAGCAGCAGCACAAATGGTACAAAGTACATTGATATAGCTTCATGATGCTCAGAAAACAAGTAGGCTTAGGACTACCGTGACTATATTTGTTGCAACCAAAGGCACGCTGTTTTACCAATTTACTATTGGATTAGTCAACCACAAAACTTTAACCCTCTTAAGAGTGCCGTGAAAACTAATATGAAATCCATCTAATTGTTACTGGCAGCAGTCCACCGGCTCAGCGGCAATCTCATTTTCGGAGTTGGCAGAGTTAGATGGATTTAATTGTTGATGATTTGACACAATCCTGGATTAGGTATGGGCATTTTCATCATTTTGTCTACTTGAGTACTAATTACTAAGTACTCGTTGAGTACTCGAGGGTCAATGACATGTACTTAACTGAATATATAATAACATGTCTGACAAACCTCTTTGGCTGCTGCATTGTGTCTTGTTTTTCCAGTGTATCATCTATTCATTATTATAGGCTGTTACAAAATGTACTGCATAATCAAAATATAATGCATCTTATGTGAGGATTTGCCGCCCAACTCAATGAAAGAATGTGCACAACTGTCTGTTCTTCCTTCAGGTTACCATAGTAATCTTAGTAAGTGTGCACCAGTTTTTTTAGTGACTGTCTGAACCGTCTATTTTCAAATTGTGGTTGGCTTAACAGGAGACGCCATAACCATCGCGTTTTTAATATGCGTTAAGTTGAAGTTCAGTTTTGAAGACGCTGCATTCTGTTCCATTTAGCTGCGCCCTGTCTAGCTGTTTAAAACACTCACCTGTTATATATTACATTTATGCATTTGGCAGACGCTTTAATCCAAAGCGACTTACAGTGTACTTATTACAGGAACAATACCCCCAGAGCAACCTGGAGTTAAGTGACTTGCTCAAGGACACAATGGTGGTGGCTGTGGGGATCGAACCAGCAACCTGATTACCAGTTATGTGCTTTAGCCCACTACGCCACCACCACTCCGCATATATGTGTGCTGCTTCAGTGCATTGAGTCCACTGCCACACACCTGGTGTGTGTGCGTGTGTGTCTACACAAGTGTTCGCTCCTGTGGGGAAAGCTGCGATGCTCCGTATTGTTGTTGCTGTGATGATTCATGAAGCATTCCATTAAACTAAGATAGTCAGAATATTCACCTTTCAACTGGGGAACGTGCAACAGTATGACACTTTATGTTGGACTTCTAACTTGGAAACTTGTGTGGAAATCTTCAACTCCCATTCAGGTGTGTGTTACGTCATGCAAACATTTCGGCACCCAGGGCAGGGAGGTTTACAGTCAGTGACAAACATTCACTTTTATTAAATAATATCCATTAACGAGTCAAAGTTCTTACATTAAATGATAATAAAACGTGTTTAGCATATGTTTTGCAAAGACAGGTGTTCAAAACACAGTTAATTACACTCTCTTTTGATTATTGGAACAATAGCATTGCAGCGTCGTATATCAGTTTGGTTGCTATGAGACATCTCTGGCAATCAATATACCCCTCAAAATCACAACGTAATCAGTCTCAAAATTAAAAATAAGATCCCTCTTTGACACGTTTGTGTTAAGTTGTCAGGTAATTGACACTGAATTTCTAATTAAGTGAAAAGTCACATCATGCATGATCACCATCGATCATCGTTTTCATGATCGATCATTGCTGCCATGTCCAAGTACTTGAGCCCATCCTTTTCCTGGATTGTTCCTTTCTTCAATGCTCATCTCAGAGTTGTTGTCATAGCAAAAGATCCGTAAGTCAGGAGCAGGTTTATTTATCATGAACTTAGATTGTTGCACTATAAGCAGATGCAGTACTTGAAGTCTGGTCCAGCTGCCACTCCATTCTATATTTACTTGAATTATAATAATAATATTGTACAGTATATAGGCCTAATAAGAGGAGGAATAATCAGAATTCTCTGTACAACAATCTGCCGTTTTACTCATTACATTTCCTTTATTAATAATTTTTTTATTAATTTATTGGATTCTTGCATTAACTGCACAACTCAAATTGTCAGAGACATGCACTAGTCATCATATTGTTTCCGAGAGTGCCAAAACCCTAGGATCAGTCACATTATGCCGACTCACAGACAAGTGCCATCTCCTATCAGACATCTTTTTACGGCTCCAGCATACTTACCTTCCATTGTGGTGTGACCAGAAGTGTATTGCATCAACTGCGTGGGAGACCCGGGTTCAGAGCCCGTATTGAAATCAGGATGTAATTGCATCTACATAATCAATCATGAACCTGACTCTGAAGTTCCATTTTTCCCTCTAACATTATGTTTTTACTCCACTGATGGTTAGGTTTTTTTGGGGAAGGGTTGGGTGGTACAGTTTATAAAACCTGCATTCCTCTTCACTATATCACAGATTATACAGCTGAAAACAACTTGCCTCACAAATCGCTTTTGGTGCCCCTCTGTGGACATTACACCCTAAAAATGGAGCACACACATGGCCAAAGCCCAGCAATACTTACCGGTTTTGCCACTGGGGACAGTATTTTGCATTTTGTTAAGCATAGACCGATTTTAGCTAAAGAAAAATCAACCTACTCTTTTCGATTTCACTGTGAGATCATTCTGAACATAGACATTTTGCAGCAGGCAGTCGTCAATTAATTATTTAAGAAGTTCATCTAGATACATTAACAACTCTGACAGATCAATAAATAATGCAAAAATATAAAACTTTATACAGGTGCATCTCAATAAATTAGAATGTCGTGGAAAAGTTCATTTATTTCAGTAATTCAACTCAAATTGTGAAACTCGTGTATTAAATAAATTCAATGCACACAGACTGAAGTAGTTTAAGTCTTTGGTTCTTTTAATTGTGATGATTTTGGCTCACATTTAACTAAAACCCACCAATTCACCATCTCAAAAAATTAGAATATGGTGACATGCCAATCAGCTAATCAACTCAAAACACCTGCAAAGGTTTCCTGAGCCTTCAAAATGGTCTCTCAGTTTGGTTCACTAGGCTACACAATCATGGGGAAGACTGCTGATCTGACAGTTGTCCAGAAGACAATCATTGACACCCTTCACAAGGAGGGTAAGCCACAAACATTCATTGCCAAAGAAGCTGGCTGTTCACAGAGTGCTGTATCCAAGCATGTTAACAGAAAGTTGAGTGGAAGGAAAAAGTGTGGAAGAAAAAGATGCACAACCAACCGAGAGAACCGCAGCCTTATGAGGATTGTCAAGCAAAATCGATTCAAGAATTTGGGTGAACTTCACAAGGAATGGACTGAGGCTGGGGTCAAGGCATCAAGAGCCACCACACACAGACACTACAGTTGTCGTATTCCTCTTGTTAAGCCACTCCTGAACCACAGACAACATCAGAGGCGTCTTACCTGGGCTAAGGAGAAGAAGAACTGGACTGTTGCCCAGTGTTCCAAAGTCCTCTTTTCAGATGAGAGCAAGTTTTGTATTTCATTTGGAAACCAAGGTCCTAGAGTCTGGAGGAAGGGTGGAGAAGCTCATAGCCCAAGTTGCTTGAAGTCCAGTGTTAAGTTTCCACAGTCTGTGATGATTTGGGGTGCAATGTCATCTGCTGGTGTTGGTCCATTGTGTTTTTTGAACACCAAAGTCACTGCACCCGTTTACCAAGAAATTTTGGAGCACGTCATGCTTCCTTCTGCTGACCAGCTTTTTAAAGATGCTGATTTCATTTTCCAGCAGGATTTGGCACTTGCCCACACTGCCAAAAGCACCAAAAGTTGGTTAAATGACCATGGTGTTGGTGTGCTTGACTGGCCAGCAAACTCACCAGACCTGAACCCCATAGAGAATCTATGGGGTATTGTCAAGAGGAAAATGAGAAACAAGAGACCAAAAAATGCAGATGAGCTGAAAGCCACTGTCAAAGAAACCTGGGCTTCCATACCACCTCAGCAGTGCCACAAACTGATCACCTCCTTGCCACGCCGAATTGAGGCAGTAATTAAAGCAAAAGGAGCCCCTACCAAGTATTTAGTACATATACAGTAAATGAACATACTTTCCAGAAGGCCAACAATTCACTAAAAATGTTTTTTTTTATTGGTCTTATGATGTATTCTAATTTTTTGAGATAGTGAATTGGTGGGTTTTTGTTAAATGTGAGCCAAAATCATCACAATTAAAAGAACCAAAGACTTAAACTACTTCAGTCTGTGTACATTGAATTTATTTAATACACGAGTTTCACAATTTGAGTTGAATTACTGAAATAAATGAACTTTTCCACGACATTCTAATTTATTGAGATGCACCTGTATATATAAAACATTTAAATACAATTGTAAAGACACAATGACAATGGGAAATAATGTACTGGTAATAGGTAAACACGTTAATATTCTATCTTCAAATTTTGGCTGCTTTTGCAGTGTTTCCTTGCTTTTGTAAGTGTAGTAAAGAATAATGTACATTATTAAACAATCTATTAATAATAACACATATAATATTTGTATTTTTAAGACTATGATGACATCACTTTGTTCTCATGGCTAACCAATCGTTGCAATGCTAATCTTGAATTTGAGTATCGATGCACATTCCCATTCCAATTCACAACGTGCAAATACCCCTGCTTAAACCAGCATAAAGTGGTTTACTAGTGGCCAAACTGGTGTTTAGCTGGTTTAGCTGGTCAGCCAGCTCACAACTGCCCAAAACTCCTCTAAAACAAGCAAAACCAGCTTGGTCAGGCTAGAAAGCCACCTAACATCCTTAGGCTGATTTTTTATTTTTTTATTTTTTCAGCAGGGTACTTAGACAACTTAATCCTGCCATTCTAAATAAATCTACAAAATTGTTTTAAGAACCGAATTAGCCAAACAGAAATTATCACTATTGGAAGATCTGGCAGATATCATATTATCTTAAATGTATTAAGCAACATAAGAATGTCAGTAAAACATGAGGAAGCTAATGTTAGTTTTCAACAGCAGCACTTGATTAATGTGTATTTCTGGATCCTCTTATTACACTGCACACATTTGCATTATTAAACTCATAAACAACACAATAATAATTGGCTTTGGTATGCAAATATTAGCCTATTTATGTCGGTTATAGAATTTAAAAGTTGGAAAAAAGGTGCTCAACCAACTAAAGAGAAGGTGCAACCAAAAATCAAATTGACATACTTTCAAAAGGAGGTGCAACACTCACTCTATATGCAAAATTAGAGCTACAACTTTATTTGATTAAAAATACATGACGTTTCGGCCAAACTTGGTTGTAGAATAAAAAAATATCATAAAGCTATGATTGTTTCAATCGGACTTTCATAATGGCCCATTTTACTGAGCCACTAACTAGCTCAACTTTTAACAAATATTGAACTTATCTAGTAATGCAGATGCTGTCTAATTGAATCACATTAGACTTCCTAATGTGACCCTAAATTGTGAATGATGTATAGATCAGAGTCTAAAATATAAACACTTATTTATTCAGGACTTGATTTTCAGTTAGAGATACATCTGCAGTCAGCTGCACAGAGGACATAGCTGACCTCCTCTTCCTCCCTACCTCTCTGACGCAATCTTCCTATATCATTTTTGAAGGCCTCAAGGTTGATAAAAAATAAAGTCCTTTAATATGACCAGTTCACCTTTGCGGACCACACTAAAGAAAGTGCTAACCTGAATCAGGACATAAGCCTCAGCAGTTACATTTCGATGATAAAGAGACCTACTGAAGACTTAGGGGAGAATTCACTAAGACTGGATTGCACCTATTGGTAGTGTTGGTTGTTTGCAGAATGCATTACACTGTCTGCGTTGTTTTAGCGCCCAATTCATGAAAGAAATTATGCAAATCAAGTAACGACACTGGGACTGTACATTACTCCACCACTATGATCCAGGCACCTGAATCGGTTCTTTACAATGCTGAAAGTGTGCTTGACGACACATGTGGATATTTGGCTGGTTATGACACTTTTCTTGATCATTTGATCATCATTTGATGAATTACTGCTGCCACGATGAGCAGAAAATGTACTCAATCATCTCTATTAAAAAAAAAAAAAAAAATCAGTTCCATACCGACTGCTTTCCGTGGGCAGTAATAGCTTTAATTGCACCATGCAAATAGAGCTGACTTTTGTGAATCTTTAGTGAGCCTCTTTAGTTTATGCACATTGCAACTGCTTAACTCTTCCTTGATATTGTGGAACTTTTGGACCCATTTAGAACCATTTTAAAAATGGGTCAAAATGACCCGCAACAACACAGAAGGGTTAAACTGGATTGAAGATGAAGGTTTTTGCCCTGAATTACAGCACGCAAAAGTAGTCCAACTGTTTAGTGAATTTTCCCCATATATGTTTAATTGGATGTCTGTTATTTTATGTACTCATTCGGATGGGATTTGGATTAGGAATTGTTACAGTAACCCAGACTCGAAGATGGTGGTGAACCCAAAAGCAGGTATTTATTTGAACAAACACAAACACAGACAGCAAATGGCAGGTGAGTGGTGAATAAGCAGATTGGTTCAGGAACAGACAACAGTAGTTGATGAAGGTTATTGTATTTGCAGGTAGAAGTATTACTTGGGTAGGAGGATAACACCAAGGGAAGGAGACACAGGAGAGGAGACTTGGAAAAAACTTCAGAATAGCGGTGGTGAGGAATCGTTGAGGGAGCACGCTGGAATGGTGTCTGAAAAGTCAGGTAAGTAGAAGGTAAGTGAGTCTGTATACTGCTTTGATACCAGATGAAGACTGAAGGGGGAGTGGAGTGTTATATAGAGGAGCTGATTGGAGACAGGTGTGAGTGATCAGTATTCGGGGGAGCGGGAAGATTGAGTGTTTGTGGCGGGAAGGTCAGGTGGATCTGTGACATTACCCCCCCTCCACGGACCACTCCTGAGGGACGAGCCTCCTGACGCCGTGGCCGACCCCTTCCACGAGGAGCTGGACGGTCTGGGTGAGTGTCGTGGAAGTTAGTGAGTATGGTCGGGTCCAGGATGTCGTCTCGGGGTACCCATGATCTTTCTTCGGGACCATAGCCCTCCCAGTCTACGAGGTACTCGAGGAGTCCAGGATGTCATGAACTGCGTAGACGGGTCTGTCTTCCAGGATTAGCAGCTGGGGGGGGTTGTCAGCTGGATCAGGTTCTGAGGGGTGAGGAGAGAGAGACAGATAGTGAGGTTTCAGGAGGGAAACATGGAAAGTAGGGTGAATGTGGTATTCGGGGGAAGTTGGAGTTGGTAGGTTACTGGATTACTGTTTAGTGATAGTGAAGGGACCAATGCAACGGGGACTTAGCTTTTTGCATGGTATGCACAGCCGTATGTCCTTAGTGGAGAGCCAAACCTTCTACCCGGGTTGGTAACTGGGGGTTGACGATCTCCGGGCATCGGCAAGGATCTTCTGGCGGTGCACAGCCCGCTGCAGGTTATGATGGGCTAAGTCCCAGCTGATAAAGTCAACCCCAAGGTGTGACCAGTGTCGGCATGGGATGGGTAGCGGAAGGAACTTGCTAGTCGGTAGATGTCGAGGGGTTTGGGACATGGCACATTCCAGGCATCCCTGGACGAACTTTCTGACACCTTTGTCCATGCGCGGCCACCAGAACTGGTCCTGGATAAGCGAGAGGGTCCTATTGGTCCCAGGGTGCCCAGTGCCCAAGGAGGAGTGGATGGAGTCAATGAGTGATAAACGTTGAGATGAGGGTACAAAGGTTTTGTTGGCGGGACAGCCCAGCGGAGCAGGTTCTGTGGCGGTGGCATCAGAGATTCTATTGTCCAGGGACCACTGGATAGGGCTTACAATTATGTGAGGAGGAAGGATGGTGTCCGACTTCTCAGGGCTTTCCTCTGGAGCGTAAAGTCGGGAAAGGGCATCCGCCTTGATGTTCTTGTTCCCCGGACGATAGGAGATGGTGAAACTGAAGCGTGTGAAGAAGAGGGCCCAACGTGCTTGGCGAGGATTTAGACGACAAGCCTCCTGAAGGTAATCGAGGTTCTTGTGATCTGTTAGTACCTGGAATGGGTGTTGGTCCCCTTCTAGTCAATGCTGCCACTCTTCCAGGGCCAACTTGATGGCCAGGAGCTCCCGGTTTCTGATGTCATAATTTTGCTTCACCGAGGAGAGTTTTCGAGAGAAGAAGGCACATGGATGGAGCTTAGATGGTTTCCCCTGCTGCTGAGAAAGCATGGCTCCTATGCCATTAGTGAAGGCATCTACTTCAACCACAAAAGGCTTACTCGGATCGGGGTGGATGAGAAGTGGAGCCATGGTGAAGGCCTCCTTCAGATGTTGGAAGGCGTGGGAAGCCTCGGAGTTCCAGGTCGGAGAAGAGATGTTAAGGGTGCTGTGAGAGAGCTGTAATTCCTGATAAAGCGATGATAGAAGTTGGCGAAACCCAAGAAGCGCTGGAGTTCCTTGATGGTAGTAGGAGTGGGCCAGGATCGCACAGCCTCTACCTTCCCCTCGTCCATCTGGATAACCTCAGGGCTGATGTTGTAACCTAGGAACTGCAGGGATGTCTGATGAAAGGAACATTTATCAGCCTTGAGGTACAGATGGTATTCCCTCAGCTTTTCCAACACTAGCACAATGTGTTGACGATGGTCGGTTGCGTTCCGAGAGTACACCAGAATGTCGTCGATGTAAACGAGGATGAATCAATGGAGGTACTCACAGAATACCTCATTCATGAAGCCCAGGAACACGGAGGGGGCGTTGACCAGGCCATACGGCATCACCCGGTACTCGTAGTGGCCGGTTGGAGTTACAAAGGCAGTGGTGAACTTTATTTATTCTGGTATTTATTTGAACAAACACAAACACAGACAGCAAATGGCAGGTGAGTGGTGAATGAGCAGATTGGTTCAGGAACAGACAACAGTACTTGATGGAGGTTATTGTATTTTCAGGTAGAAGTATTACTTGGGTAGGAGGATAACACCAAGGGAAGGAGATGCAGGAGAGGAGACTTGGAACAAACTTCAGAATAGCGCTGGAGAGGAATCGTCGAGGGAGCACACTGGAATGGCATCTGAAGAGTCAGGTAAGTAGAAGGTAAGTGAGTCTGTATACTGCTTTGATATTAGACGAAGACTGAAGGGGGAGTGAAGTGTTATATAGAGGAGCTGATTGACACGGGGATTGGAGACAGGTGCAGGTGATCAGTATTCGGGAGAGCGGGAAGGTTGAGTGTTTGTGGCGGGAAGGTCAGGTGGATCTGTGACAGGAATGTCTATTTTCAGACATTTTCATAATCGATCGTCATGGAAATTAACGATCAGTTAATTGACTAATCATTAACGTTAATACGGCAAGTTTTACCTGGAGGACTCCAAATAGTATGTGCATGTAGTCTACTCTTTAAATATATTAAAATGAATACACTTAAGATATGATTGTCATTTTCCTCTTAAAATATTCTTAGCTCAGTGTATTTTAATACATTTAAACTATGTTTAGTACAAATCTGTGAATTATTTAATTACTGTTAATGAATTACTGTTAGTAATAATTTGTATACAAGATATATTTTATTACTTAAAAAAAAAATATTTGAGTTCATTATAACTTCACATTGTGGATTGTGGGATATTTCGGACCTTTGGTCTAATTTTTATTTTTATTTTTTAAATTAAGCCAAATCATAACACGTTGCATGAACACAACTGCCTACGAAACATACCGTTTCTCTGGTGCTGGTGAGATGTTAGCTGAATGTGCTTTTCCGGCGATCGCTGAAGTAACTGTAGGTTGGGATGAAACAAGGAGATCAGCAGATCAACAGTGCCTGTTTTCATGTTGTACTTTACCACACTATCATAGTGTATGCAGAAAGCATACTGTTAATTTATAGAGAAACGCTACAACACTGATTACAATGAGCCCACTTCATGGCTGTGTCTCGTTTGGAAGGCTGCATCCTCCGGAAGTTGCATTTGTCAGCCGCATACGTCATCGAGGCTGTCTCGTTTCAGAAAAGCGAGTAGGACACTTCGAATGCAGCCTTCGAATATGACCTTCTTTCACGGGAATTCAGAGGATGCATGAGGTGTATTCTTCGTGGGGACTCACAACCCACAATTCTTTGCTTCAACGGAAATGTCTAAAAATAATAATGCCAATTTGCCCGTAAATATGATGTTCAAACACAAGTAATGTTAATTCCCAAGTTGAAGTACCTCAGTAGATGGGTGCAGAATATATAATATGTATAATTATATTAATATATAATTTAAATAAAGTATTAGACTAAATGTACACCTGTAAAATCTATTTTCTTTTCTCTTTACATCATTATAAATCTAAAATTTACCTTATACATTCCCTTCTAAAGGGACTTTGTTCCCTTCTCACTCAAAGCGCTCATGCATGTTAAAGAGTGATGTGCTGTCATAGCAACCATGTTACATTCCGTTTCCATTCGTCCTACGAAGACCGTCTCATTTAAACGAGATTTGTTTAAAGGAGGATGCTCGGTATGCTGCAGCCTTCAAAGGACACATCCTACCTAGCACACAGTCTTCGAAACGAGACAGCCCATATTTCATCTGTGCGTCTTCTTCTATGCTAAGAAGACGTCACATGCAGCGTGCAAGCGCCCTCTAGCCGCGGATGACTGTAAATACAGCTTTATCAACGTCTGCTGGCATTATAACTGTACCCTGAAATTAATGAATCAACGATCGATAAGCTTAATCGATCAAATTATTAATGAAGATTAATCGATTATGGATTTATCATTAACATCCCTAATTTGGATTTCTGTAGATATTACTGAGACAGAAGCCTCTGTTGTCTGAATGTTATGGAATGTCATATGGCTGTGGATGCATGCACCACGTAAGGTTATATATCTGACAAACACACCAAAGATGGCGGTAAAAACAAAATCAAGACACTGGACATGTGAAGAAACTCTAGCGAGATGTTTTGAATTTGGGTAACACTTTACATTAAGGTTCCCTTTGTTCATTAATGACTAATAACTCATCTACAAATGCATTATAAATAATTTATATTCAGTTATAACAACATTAACCCTCAGGGGTCGACGGACGTGCAGGCGCGTCCTGCTGGATTTTTTTCCTCATAACAGCAGAAACAACTTAAAATACTCCGTCATTTTTGGGCATACAGATAAGTGTAAGACATCATTAGAGACTATAAAGGGTCTATTTTTATTTGTATACACTCACAATAACAACAAAACCTTGTGCTTTTGTAAAATAAAGAAAATAAACAAGGTGCACTTTCAGCCATCTCTGTCTCTGCGAGCACCTTTCTGAAAAACATCACAATGAACTGAAACTCTGCAAATACTTATCAGACAAACATGAAACATATGTCTAAAGAAAGCTTAAAATGTCTACTTTTAAATAAAACAATTCAAATTTAAAACAGATATTCTCCTGCAATGTAATCTATATGAAACAAAGTGATGTACAGTTTTTCCTGGCTCAGCTAATTATCGCTAATGTGATCCCACCCACCAACAGAGCGCGCTATTCATACGGTAATGTGCTGAGACGATCAATGCAAATGGTAAACGCCCCCAACAGTGCCTTAAAAAGCTTCAAGTTCATCATCAGATTCATTCACTTTTCTGCACGTTTGGAAGATGGCACACTACACAGGTGAGGAAGCTCCTGGATAGTGATGAAGAGTTCACATTTTCCTCAGAAGAAGAGCGGGAATCCAAGTGACTTGATCCAGCCGAGGATACAATTTTGGATGAGTAAGTCTTTACTTTAGTTGACATGCTATTTTATATGAACATGTACATATTTTACTAGTTGGACTATTTCCAGACTTGCCAGCCAGTATTCAAAGTATTGAAATCTGAAATATGTCCTAATAGGCAAGTTTTAGTTACATTTAAATGTTGTTTTGGCTAAAGCAGGTATTTAAATTGTATGCTGTTTGATATCAATATGATATGTAATATGATATAAAAATAATATGAATGTTTAGATTATATTTGAACTAGTGTTTATGCTGTCTCATTATCATCAATGAAGCTTGTGCTTGCAAATATCTGTTCGGGTAAAATGTGCTGTAAATATTCCCATATTAGAAAATCAGCAAATTAGAATGATTTCTGAAGGATCATGTGACACTGAAGACTGCAGTAATGATGCTGAAAATTCAGCTTTTATCACAGGAATAAATTGCAGTTTACAATATATTCAAATAGAAAAGTTATTTTAAATTGTAAAAATATTTCACAATATCACTGTTTTTGCTGTATTTTGGATCAAATAAATGCAGCCTTGGTGAGCAGAAGAGACTTCTTTTAAAAATATTAAAAAATCTTACCGATTTTTGTGATTCCTCAGGTGTGAATCACATCAATATTCATGATCATCCACGCCTCCTCGCAAATGGCCTTTCTAACACTAAAAGTGTCTTACAGAAGTTAAATGACTATATTGTTTTGTATGAATGAGTGATCAGGATGGTTTTCATATCATTTTGTAGCACAAACTGTAGGCTACAAGATCCAGTTCTCAAAAGTCTTGTGAACAAATGTTTAGTGTGTGTTATATGGCCTTATTTCAGTTACTTAAAATTTTTGTTTTTTCAAAAACCACGGATAAACGTTATTTTCTCAGAAATACAAACATGTATATACATGTTGCTCACATATTATTGTAGCCCAGTTTGTGCTGAATACAGTGTAATCAGACTTTAGCCATTAATATCGGGTAACTCATGATGGCGCCGAGTATGGCTGCTGCATTGCGAGCTCCGACACAACATGGTAGTGCTTTGTTTGTTTTGTTTACAATTCTTATGTTTTTTGTCTTGGATGTTGTCTGCCTAAATGTCTATGACAGATCAACACTTTTGGACATTGGCTCAGCAATCACACACCGTACACCAGACTTCAAATTCCTCAATGCCGACCCACTGTTTACAAACACGGCAGCGGAGCCCTTTGTCTGGGCTGCCCGGCCGTGGAAACGCAGGAGGAAAAGGGGAAACAGAGCCGGCGATCTCATCAGAGTAAGACGCACGCGCAAATCGACCCCCGCTACCCAGTATTCTACTGGCAAATGTTCAGTCTCTGGATAACAAGCTTTGCGAGCTGAAAGCGCGGATCTCTTTCCAACGAGAGATGAGGGACTGCTGCATTATCTGCCTTACAGAAACTTGGATGTCTGCGGAGATTCCAGACTCAGCCATTGAACCAGACAGAACGAAAGACCTCTCAGGTAAAAGCAGAGGTGGTGGTGTATGTTTTATGATCAACAAATCCTGGTGTGATCAGAGGAATGTACATTCTATCAAGTCTTTCTGCTCTCCTGATCTGGAATTTCTCATGCTTCTGTGTCGACCATTCTGGCTACCGAGGGAATTCACAACGGTCATTATCACTGCTGTGTACATTATCACTGCTGTGTACATCCCGCCACAAGCCGACACAGACCGGGTACTCAAGGAACTGTACGGGATTATAAGCAAACAGGAAACCGCGCACCCTGAGGCCGCATTCATTGTGACCGGGGACTTTAACAAAGCCAGTTTTAAATCAGTTGCACCAAAATACCACCAACACATTAGTTTTAACACACGAGGGGACCAGGTTTTGGACCATTGCTACTCTCCCTTCCGGGATGGCTACAAATCCCTCCCCCGCCCACCATTTGGCAAATCGGAGCACTCCTCCATTCTGCTTCTGCCCGCTTACAGGCAGAAACTGAAACAGGAAGCAACCACCCTCAGAACGATCCAGTGCTGGTCGGACAAATCAGACTCTACGCTACAAGACTGTTTTGATCACACGGACTGGGAGATGTTCCGGTCCGCCTCTGATTATGATATCGAGCTTTATGCTGATAGTGTAACGTGTTTCATCAGAAAGTGCGTAGATGACGTTGTTCCGACCAAAACAATACAGATCTATCCAAACCAGAAGCCATGGATTAATAGCGATGTTCGCCCGGCACTTAATGTGCGGACCTCCGCTTTTAATTCCGGGAACGCAGAGGAGCATAAACAAGCCAGTTATGCCCTCCGAAAAACAAGAACAGCAAAACGCCAGTACAGCAACAAGATTGAAGGACAGTTTAACACCACCAACTCTAGAAGCATGTGTCAGGGAATTAATATCATTATGGACTTTAAAAGGAATAAAAACTCCACCATGAACACCGCTGCCTCTCTCCCGGATGAGCTAAATACATTTTATGCTCATTTTGAGGGAAATAACACCACCCTCGTGGAGAGAGCTCTCGCGGCCGAAGCTACAGAGGTTAGTTCACTCTCCGTCTCTGTAGCAGATGTAACCCGATCCTTCCGACGGGTGAATATCCGCAAAGCCGCGGGTCCAGACGGCATTCCGGGCCACGTCATCAGAGCGTGCGCGAACCAACTGGCTGGTGTTTTTACGGACATTTTCAATCTTTCCCTCTCTTTGTCTGTAGTCCCCACATGCTTCAAAACATCCACCATTGTGCCTGTTCCCAAGCAATCCAAAATCACTTGCTTAAATGACTGGCGTCCTGTTACTCTGACCCCCATCATCAGCAAATTCTTTGAGAGACTAATCAGAGATTACATCTGCTCTGTGCTGCCTCTCTCACTTGACCCACTTACCGTTTGCTTACCGCAACAACCGCTCCACTGATGATGCCATTGCATCTACAATACACACTGCTCTCTCCCACCTGGAAAAAAAGAACACTTATATGAGAATGCTGTTTGTAGACTACAGCTCAGCATTCAACACTATAGTGCCCTCCAAGCTTGATGAGAAACTCCGGGCATATCATATTAAACAGCTCGCTGTGCAGCTGGATCCTGGACTTCCTGTCAAGCAGACGCCAGGTAGTTAGAATATGCAGCAACATCTCCTCATCACTGACCCTCAAAACTGGAGCCCTGCAGGGCTGTGTTCTCAGCCCACTCTTATATTCTCTGTACACACATGACTGTGTGGCAACACATAGCTCCAATGCCATCATTAAGTTTGCTGATGACATGACGGTGGTAGGTCTGATCACTGACAATGATGAAACAGCCTACAGAGAGGAGGTGCACACTCTGACACACTGGTGTCAGGAGCACAACATCTCCCTCAACGTCAGTAAGACAAAGGAGCTTGTGGTGGACTTAAGAAGAAAAGACAGAGAACACAGTCCCATCACCATCAATGGAGCACCAGTGGAGAGAGTCAGCAGCTTCAAGTTCCTGGGTGTCCACATCACTAAGGAACTCACATGGTCCATCCACACTGAAGCCGTTGTGAAGAAGGCTCCTCAGCTCCTCTTCTTCCTGAGACGACTGAGGAAGTTTGGAATGAACCGCCACATCCTCACACGGTTCTACACCTGCACTGTAGAGAGCATCCTGACTGGCTGCATCTCCGCCTGGTACGGCAATAGCACCACCCACAACCACAAAGTACTGCAAAGGGTGGTGCGAACTGCCAGATACATCATCGGAGGTGAGCTTCCCTCCCTCCAGGACATCTATACCAGGCGGTGTGTGAAAAAAGCCCGGAGGATCATCAGAGACTCCAGCCACCCGAGCCATGGGCTGTTTCACTGCTACCATCAGGCAGGCGGTATCGCAGCATCAGGACCCGCACCAGCCGACTTCATGATAGCTTCTTCCCCCAAGCAATCACACTTTTGAACTCTTGATCTCCCATGATCAAAATACATCAGCACTGCACTTTATTACTCTTACTCTTATATCTCACACCGGACTGTCATAAATTATATTATTATTATATTATATTCTCTCTTAACAACTTACTATCAACCGACAGCCTGAGTGTAAATACAGTACAATACAACCTACTGTACATTCTATATATACTATATATACTTTTTTATTGTATTGTATGTATTGTATACTGTACAGTGTTTGTTATTATTTGTATATTGTGTTATGTGTAATTATGTGTATATTAGTTGTGTTAATCTGATGTTTATTGTAAATTGGTATATGTCTCATCACTTTCACGACTGCTATGTTGCTCGGAACTGCACCCAAGAATTTTACACACTATTGCACTTGTGTATATGGTTGTGTGACAATAAAAGTGATTTGATTTTTCATTTGATTTGATTTAATATGTTTTTAAGCAACTGAAAAAAGCACAAATGTCAAGGCAAGTCAAAACTTCTCCAGGGCCCAAAACACCCTCAGACCCCAGAGGGTTAATTAAAAGGATGACTTCCATTTGATTCTTGCCAAATAGTCAGCCAATTTAAACTCACCTGTTATAAATGCTTAATAAAGATACTTACATAAAAAAAACCTTCCTTGTCTGTCTCTTTCTTCTTTGCTAGCATCTTTATTACTCCAGACACTGTGAGATCTCAGCAGCCCCATACTGCAGATGTTGTTACACTTTGTATGACAAATTGCTTGCTTTGTGTCTCATTTAAAAGTTAAAAGTGTCTGCTAAATGACTAAATGTAAATGTTAATCAAAATCATGAAATGTCATAATTCATGATTCATGTCATGATGCAGAAAAAATTTATTATTATAGAGAGAATAACATTTATTGTGTTTGTGTTCTTTAATCTAATGTCTAGACTCATGTCACTTTGCTTGTCGAGTTGGTGACAAAAGAATGCCGCTACTCAGAGTGGTGACCTACGTATCAAAGTTGGAATGTCTCAGACAAACACCTTTCAGGTCATTATGCTCATCCACAGCAATAATGCATAGCCTACCTGTAACTTTGATTTGTCTGATGTATCAAAAGTATATCTATATTTTTTTTATTTCCCTTCATTTTATTGCTCATTTATGAATTAAATAACAATATCTGTACCTTGTATTACAAATCTTAATGTAAGGTGGATTTCCAAACTTATTTAGAAATTTTAATAAAAGATACCGTAATGCAAGCTGGACAATAACTGTTTATTGAGTTACCCCTGAACCATTTTACTATTTTAATGACTTACCAACATTAGTAAGCTATGAAAGTTTACCTTAATGTAAAGTGAACAACTGTGAACCATTTATTAATGGCTTACCAACATTAATAAGCTATGAAGGTGTACCTTAATGTAAAGTGAACACTATGAAACATTTATTAGTGACTTACCAACATTAATAAGCTATGAAAGTGTACCTTAATGTAAAGTGGACACCCATGAACCATTTATTAATGGCTTACCAACATTAATAAGTTATGAAAATGTACCTTATTGTAAAGTGGACAACCATGAACCATTTTTTAATGACTTACCAACATTAATAAGCTATGAAAATGTAACTTAATGTAAAGTGGACAACTGTGAACCATTTATTAATGACTGTAACACACGTTAAAGGTTCGGCAATGGAAGGAGGAGACAGGGAAGCAGTGGCATGCTTCAGGTAGGCTTTTATTTTCTGCCTTCAGCATATTTGAGTGCAGCTTTCTCAGTGCTTTTCTTATTTCAGTCAGTTCAATGCAACAAAAACTCTCAGTTAACAAACTTCTCGAAATCTTCAGCTTCACAATAAAACAATAAAATATACAATAAGGCATGCCAGTTGCTGCACTCTTGTGTCGTTCTCTTTCAGCTCTCTGTCGTGTTTTGGCTGCTTTTGAGGTCTCTCCCCGCTATCACTGTAACAAGAAACAGCTGTTAGAAATCATGTAAACCAGCCTGATGAGCCACACCACTCGCTTTCTCCCGCAAACAGACACACAACCACACCCCCATCACCACAATGACTTACTAACATTAATAAGCTATTAAACTGTACCCTAATGTAAAGTGGACAACTGTGAACCATTTATCAATGAGCTACTAACATAAGTAACATATAAAGTGTACATTAATGTAAAATGGACAATTAAAAAAATAATAATAATAATAATTTATTAATGAGTTTCCAACTCCTGCAGGTAATTTGTTAATGAGTTTCTAATGCTTTAGAATTGCATCACAAATCATGTACATAAATGAACATATATCATGTAATATAGTCTAATGACCATTTACTGAACTTTATGTAAAGCAAATAAAAAGTACAAGTTACCCTCATAAAACATATTTTTTCTCACATTTTTTATGTACTCCATATAAAACGCATGTGCAATTTATTAATGGTTTCACTTAAAATAAAGTCCAATATATTCATTCCAAAAATATTAGAAGCAATGCTAATTGAGAAAATGAACTTAATAAAGCCTGGTGGGTGGCAGTTAACCCATGGTGAACTTTATGTAAAGCAAATAACAGTAGGGTACAATGGGGCTAAAGGCTCCCTGGGATAAAAGGCTCCTTTGATTCTCCCAAAACACTAAATAGCAACAAAAATTACCACAGGACTTTCCTAAACACCTGTTTGTCACTATGCACTGCACAATTTTCCTGCTTCATGAGATCATTGTGTGTAATGTCTAAAGGCGGATTTTGAGGCAGTTTGATCTAACATTTACTCATTTTTAAAATATTGCAAATTTATGTAGCTAATGAATATCCTGGAAATGATCACATTTATTTTGAGACTAAATATTATTTGTTATTTTCAGTTTTGTTCAAGGTACATATATATATATATATATATATATATATATATATATATATATATATATATATATATATATATATATATAAATCAATGACTGTCCAATAAGTTAAAGGATAGCATTTGGGGTAAAAAGCCCCACTGTTGCAGGGGCTAAAGGCCCCTATGAAATACATTATTTATCTTAAGTGGGAGGAATAGATTTTGAATGAAGAATGTTTTAAGTGGTCTCACATTGACTCATCCAATCACAAAGGAGATTAATTTTATTATATAATACTTGATGTAATAAAATGTCAAATGTGATTAAAATGAACAAGAAATTATACACCCTTTTCTGAGGTGGTTATTTTGAATAAGCATTATCTTAATTTGTTGCTCAAAAAAGTATCCTGCTGTCTTAAAAGTATTTGCGTAAGTTGAGAAATGATGCCCTATAACTATTGCCCAATTATCTACAGTATATAAATATAACCCCCCTGGGGTTATAATCACTGGTGTGATTTGTCAGTGAGAGTGAGGTTTGGCTGATATTCATGGCCCATTTAGTCATTGCTACTAGATGTCATAAGGAGACCATCTGGAACCGAAAGCCTCTTTCTATTGACTGCTCTTCCAAAGTAGACGTTTTAACTTTAAAAGTTAAAACGTCTATGGTAAAAGGCCGTTTATAAGACGTTTATGGTAAAAGGCCCCCTACTTCATTCCCTTTTTATTTTAATTCAGTCATCTCTTGGAATTTCTGAAGGCAAACAAAACCAGTTATATTTTCTTACACTCAAAAATATACCTAAATATATTTTAGCCTGTTTTTTAAGTTAAAGGATTGAAATAGGATTATTCTATTTCATCTCAAAAAAGTGTATTTTGCATTTGCCCTTATAATATTTTAAATGTTTTTATTTATTTATTTATTCATAGTTTTAACAGTGGTGTTTGTAGACCATGGTAAGCACATGGAGGCATGGATCTTCACAACCATGTTTAGATGTAACATGATTTCTATAAAACAAACTGTGGCAGTTTTGTAATTATAAACATTAGGCCTACCCTAAACACATTTAAAAACAATAAACACAACATACAGTATAAACATTTATAAATTTTAACAAAAATGAATTATATTCTCTCATTCCCCTAATCTAGACTATTGCAAATTTAATAGAGCTGACGTAGTGAAATTATAATATTTATTATGACTCTATTTCTGCCTAAAGCACAGTTAATGTTACTATAGTAAATTCAAGGGTGGTGATGTAGAATTCTGTGCCGAATTCATATGGTTTCTGAATCTTGTGCCGTGCTTCTCACTGGTTTTCGCAGCGTTGTAATGATAAACGGTGCACGTTTAAGAGTAAAAACTTTATTAAGCATTTATACAGTATATGTGAGTTTAAATTGGCTCACTATTTGGCAAGTATCACATGAAAGCCATCCCTTTTATTCATGTCGTTATATCTGCACATAAATAATTTATAATGCATTTGTAGATGAGTTATTAGTCATTAATGAACCCTTTTATAAATCCTTTACAAAGGGAACCTTAATGTAAAGTGTTACCTGAATTTGAAAGTTACATACTGTACATAACCTCAAAGTGGCTTGTAAGTTACCATGGATAAAGGTGTCAGCTAAATATATAAATGTGAATGTCGAAGAGTTGGAGGCAATTTAGAAAAAGCTCTGGCAATTTTCTCCATCCATATGTAATGATTTAGTTTCCTGAAGGGAAAAGATAGCATGGAATATCTCAAACGACGTAATCTTTTAGCTTTAGTTACAGTATTCACCAGAGGTAAAAAATAAATGAGAAGCGTCGTGAAATTATCTGCAATCACAGACATTCCTATTCAGACAAGATTACATTTCTAATGAGGATGGCAGAGTTGGTTAATAAAGAGTAGGTAATTCACTCCAAAAATTTTACGGTGGTTGTACGAGTAAAAAACAGACACGCTCAATTTGGACAGGAGTGTAATCACAAAGTAAAGCTACTTTGAAAGAACACTTATAGTCAGAAGTGCTATTCAAATAAAACTAACTTCACCTGACAAAGAAAGTCTGAAAAGCATGAATTTACCTAACCAGCAAAAACTATTCCCTTTCGCATAGGGCTATAGTTTGATTAAACAATGTTTAACACCTCGATACTTTTATAACATTGTAAATCAAATTTGTTTTTGTTATCATTTGAGGGGAACTATTAAAATGGAATATTGAGCTATAATCATACTACTTTACATGACATTATTTTTTTCTAAGTCGCTTTGTTAAGGAAGCATCTACCAAGAACATACTGTACAGTAAATATAAATGTAGAGGTTATGTCATTATGATATAATATAATTTATGATGGAGAATGGGAATAAATGGGGAAAAGGAGACAAAAACAATTTTCCTTGAGATACAAATTCATGGTATTTCATGTGATTGCCTGGGCACATCAGGTACTGGCTGAACTAGTTATTTAATAAATTATTCATGTCATCTTAGATGTATGGCTGGTTTGATCCTTTGATGCACAGGGAGTTTTAATACATATCAACCTGCGAGAGAACATTAAGATGTCACTGATAGAACAGACAATGTCATGTGCAAGCCATGTACATCACCCAGCTGTGAAAGATGGTACGTCTTGTATTTGATTGTGTGATGTGTCTACACACTGCAGCATGTAAATGACATACAAAGCCCTTGAAGGCTTTATGTTAATGGAATACAATTCAGTTGATTGAGGAACAAAATAGACAGACTGATTAACTAAACTGCACTACATAGAGCTGAACTGTGAGCAAGGGTAATCATATGAATGATTTTAGGTTGTGATTTGTACACAGATATGTGGTTACTGACCTTTTCATTGCATACTTCCACAAAGCCTCAGACTAAAGTTTGAGCACCAAGTAACCTTACATTATGGTCTAGTGAGACCAGAAATGGAGGTGTAGTCAATGAGGTGAGATTTGCTTACGGCATGCCTCATCTTTCAACTTTGATCATCAGAGCAAGAGTGTTAATCCAATCTACTGCATCAACTTACACTTTCATACACCCTTTTTCAGAGGCAGGGTTTTCCACATCACAGTTGCAAAAGCTTGTGAGAACGGCTAACATGCACAGAACAATACTTCACTGTGCCAATCCCTGCATTTCAACGCTGAAGAATTAAGTTACACAGAACATCTTATAAAAGTTTTATGGCTTTCACAAGGATATCGGGATCCATTTTGTTTATACATCATGTGTCTTGGTGCATGAAATTGCTTTTTTCCGTTATGTTTCCTGTTCCAGGTAAAGATTCTGAAAGGATATTTTAGCAGGAACAAGTTCCAAGACTCTTGATTATGACCGCAGCTATGACTGAAAAAGAGTTTACCTCAGGCCTATGGAATCATAAATCATAAAATATGTTCTACAGTGTTTCCCATACATTACAGAATGGGGACCAGATATTTCTACACCACTTAAAAATGGAAAATAGAGTGGAATTCCTTGTTTCAGTTCAGTCCATACTTTGTTTTTGTTTGTTTTTTTTTGTTTTTTTATGTTTTCATCCTAAAGTTTTATACCCAAAACAGACTCTATACAAGTATATGAACACAAAGGCTTCTAGCTACACAAGCTCAATTTCTACCACACATTAATGTTTAAAAGCAGTCTCCGGATGATGGGTTGTACCTTCAAAAAAAGGAGAAACTCGTTATATGGCTGATAGGAGTTTAATGGAATGGACTCTTAATTATTTTTAAATTTAAATTTTTAGCCTCATCAAACAATTAAAGTAAACTTTGGTAGGGTAACAATAGCAGGATACAATAAAACTGTAAAATAAAAATGCAAGAATGAGGATTCAATAATGATGAGGATGCAATTTATTTTATTAAACACAAAATAATATGCATTCACAGCAACAATTACAATAACTGTTTCTTCTTAAAATTGTAGTTTCTTTAGTTGTAAAGACAGTTTAATAGTAGGCTAAACCAGTAAATCGTATAGGCTATTTGTAGAATACTGTGATATGAAAATACATCGATACTTATAACAACTTGAGATGAGCATACATTTGGAACTGTGATGAGGAGGAGGGTGTGGCCAGGCTGTGATGGTGCACAGCTGGTGCTGAATCAGCTGAATCAGCTGAATCAGAGGGAGAGCGAGATAAAGGGGATCTGGAGGCGCCAGTTCGAGAAAGAAAGAGACTCACGCCTTCCATCCTTCCTTCCATGCCCATACTTTTACTGTTACAGGAACTATTTTAATAAGTCCTATCTCGGTGCCTGGGTAGCTCAGCGAGTAAAGATGCTGACTACCACCCCTGGAGTTCGTGAGTTCGAATCCCAGGACATGTTGAGTGACTCCAGCCAGATCTCCTTAGCAACCAAATTGGTCCGGTTGCTAGGGAGGGTAGAGTCACATGGGGAAACCTCCTCGTGGTCACTATAATGTGGTTCTCGCTCTTGGTGGGGCACGTGGTGAGTTGTGTGTGGATGCCGCGGTGGATGGCGTGAAGCCTCCACACATGCTATGTCTCCACGGTAATGCTCTCAACAAGCCATGTGATAAAATGCGCGGGTTGACAGTCTCAGATGCGGAGGTAACTGAGATTCGTCCTCCGCCACCCGGATTGAGGCAAGTCACTACACCACCATGAGGACTTAGGAATTGGGCATTGGGAATTGGGCATTCCAAATTGGGGAGAAAAAGGGGAGGAAAAAAAAAAAAGTCCTATCTCATTTAAGCTCTCTATCTGTGCATAAATGTGTACATTGCTGCGATTGGGGAAATGAATGGGTGTTCTGAATTGTTATATCTAGGCTATTTTAAAGGAAAGAAACAATTAGAATAATTGTGTTACAGTAACCTTACTGGAAAACCTCTGTAGTAAACTGTAAAAACATTATCCCTGAGTAATGTTTGATTCAATAAAGCATGAAAACCAACATAAACTTCCAAAACATTCACACAAAACATACTGTATTTAAGCAGTTAGATAATAAACTTAAACAAAGATATAACTTCTGTCATAAACGTAGTCTGGTGATGTAAGTAAGGCTTTAGCTTTGTCCTCACTTCTGTCAGGAGAATGCCACCGCTTTTGCTGCCCTAAAACTGCTGGCTCTGTGATTCTGTAGGTGGATATATCTCCTCTATATATATATCGAAGTCGAATAGTAGCAAGTATCGAGGTTTTTAAATGCTACACAATGCAATTTGTGTTTGCTAGCATTCACTTCTGCTTTTGCATATTATGTAATTTGTGTTTCTGCCTGTTTTTTTGGTTTTTTACTATTTACATGAGTATCTGCACAAAGGTAATTTGGAAGGCTCAGACTGTGCAAGTGAAAAGCAATCAAACATGAGGGCAGAGGGATTAATGAAACTGTGCTTGTTGTTTGTCATTTTTTAACAGTGGGAGAAAGGTAACAGTCACTGCCACTCTGTGATGCATTATTTGACATTAAGGCTAATTACACTATATGTACACATTTGTAAACACTGCTTTATCCTCCTCTTGAATGTCCTGGTTTAAACATGTCATTATTTTCTCAAACAGTCAAACAAAAATTTAAATCCAAAGCTTGTAGTACAGGTAACTCTTGTGTGACCCATTATGTTGCATAGTGCCTGAAATGTTGGCAGTTTAATGTTTATGCAGGATACCTGGAGAGCCTGTTTGGTGCTGTACCACCATAGCTTGCAAAACAGTGCTCTCTTCTTTGAATAATTTAAAACAGTGCCTTAATAAAGAGAACATACAGCTCCTCTTCATGCTCCATAACCACCTAAGATATTCCTCCCTCACATCAGGGTACATCTGCCTGCTGTGAGCCCCACAAGCTCTTTGATGTCTTTATTTGGTTTAGATAAAATTAGATAACTGGCTCTGATAGCAGAACTTTGATAAGAAATAGAACAACAAGTCAAACATGAAACAAAACAGAAGAGGGCTCTTCACTTGGACAAGTAAGGCAGTTTATCAATGTGATGAATCTATATTTACAAGATATGATTTTTTTTTTTTTTTTTTTTTTACAGTGTTAGAGTCAATTAGGAAATCCCCCAGGATGAAAATCTCGTGTTCTGTTATTTACAGTTATTGAACAGCAGTTTTAAAGTCTTTTTCCTTTTTGAAACTATGAGGGTAATTCATTTAGAGTGAATTGTGCCTGCTAATACCATAGTTCCCTATCTGTCACTCACTCGACATTGCGTCGATGTAGTGACACTAGGGGTCACTCTTGGGAGCCCGAGACACCTCTGGTCTTTGATAAAAGGCCAATGAAAATTGGCGAGTGGTATTTGCATGCCACTCCTCTGGACATACGGGTATAAAAGGAGCTGGTATGCAACCACTCATTCAGATTTTCTCTTCGGAGCCGAACGGTCATGCTCATTGAGCTGAATCCTACTGTTCATTCACCTCCGCTGGATCTGACGGCACATTTCAGCGGCTTCTCCCTCCTCTGCACTGGTGCACTGCAGAGAACGCCCCTGGGCACTTCAGTAGAAACACAAGAGAGTATATTTTCTGAAAGAGCTTTTTTCTCCTCTAAAAGAGTATATATTTCTCTAAAAGAGCGGCACACACGGAACGTCTTTTTAAAGACGCATCTTTTTAAAGATGCCTTTCCGATTGTGTGTTATCCATGGTTGCGGTCGTTATTTCTCAACTTCAGATGGTCATGATCGCTGTCTTTCGTGTCCACACGGAGGCAGAGTTTGTGGATGGTTCATGTTCTCATTGCGAGAACATGACCATGGCAATGTTGCGGTAAGAAAACAAGCCACCCCAGCGGCTCCCCGCCTCGGTCCTTCTACCTACGGGTATGAGGCCAGCATGGCTAGCACTGGGGGCGATTTGGGGACCCCAATGGGATCGTCTCCGCCGGGTATCCCCCCGCGGATCTCCCATTCCCCAGCACGCTCGTCTGCCTCAATCGGGCTTCCGGATGAGTTCGCCGGCTCGTCTCACAGCGAGTCTGGCTTCTTGTTCAGAGCCCGCGAAGATGATGAGCTCTCGAACGCAGCATGGGAGAGTGGACTTGTCCAGTCGGACACAGAAGCCTCAGCTGGGCTTCCCCCTTCGGGGATGATTGCCCAGTCACAGGCCGATACTAAAATGACAGACATGCTTTCCCGCTCAAAGCAGCCACACCCCGCTCCAGTGCCATTCTTCCCAGAAGTGCACGAGGAGCTGACAAAATCATGGGAGGCACCTTTTACTGCCCGGCCCCGATTCCGCAGTTCCCCCGCTCTCACTACCCTCTATGGCGGGGCAGCCAGGGGCTATATGGCGATTCCCCCGGTGGATAAGGCGCTCGCGGTGCACCTATGCCCGCAGAGTGCCACCACCTGGTGCGGACGCCCTAAGCTCCCGTCCAAGCCCTGTAAGCTCACGTCATCCCTGATGGCTAAAGCCTACAGCACTGCTGGAAAGCTGCCTCTGCCCTGCATGCCATGGCTCTCTTGCAGGTCCATCAAGCCAAGGCGTTTAAAGAACTGCACGAGAGTAGTTCCACCCCAGATTTGATGCAGGAACTGCAAAATAAAAGCGATGAAGGTCATGGCGGAGTGCCACCTTTGGCTCAACCTGGTCGAGATGGGTGAGGCCTTGCTTCCCCCATTTTCCAGGCTGGCCTATTCGGCTACACCATCGAGGACTTTGCCCAGCAGTTCTCGGCGGTGAAGCAGCAGACGGAGGCATTCCGGCACATCCCACCCCGGTGCGGCTCAAGATCCCACACCCCATCTGCTTGCCGCCAAGGGCGTCCCCCTGCGGTGACTGCACCGGCTCTGCTGACAGCCCGCCCCTTCGGCCCGGCCCCGGCGTGGAGCCCACCGCAGGAAGCAGACGCCACCCGTCTCACAGCCGGCGCCTAAGAACCCACAGAGGTCCTCAAAGTGCCCCTGAGACGGGCGACCCAGGGACGAGAGAACCCACTTACTTGGAGCTGGTAAAAAGACCACTCCATCCCCCGGTGGAGGGCCGGGTAGAAAATCTTTTGTTGCCTTTTTTGATTTCGCCACATGCCCAAGTGGCTACGGTACCCAACAGTTCAGCAAAAGAGCGGCTTCCTTCCTCCCTGGGTCACATACCCAGTGTGCACAGTCGTCACCACGACTACCGTCCACGGGTTTTTTCTTGCAGGATTGGCGCTCCAGCAGTGGCCTTTCCGCCCCTGAGCACCCAGATGTGGCACACAGCTGCCCCCGATGTGGCAGTCTCCATGGGTTATGAGGACAGGCCTCTTCCTCCCCCATCCCAGGCTGTTCCCAGGGGTGGTCACAAGGAGCCAGGTAAGTGCTTCGATGTCCCTAGACTCAGCACGGCCACGACGTGGTGTGGCACCTCGAGCTCCGCCCCGCAGCGAGGCCCCACCTGCCAGTACGTCCAACGACATTGTCCCCTTGGTCCCCCTTGCGCGGAACTTGGACGCGTGGCTCGCGCTTTCCAATCCGTCATGATGGCTGATATGGACCGTCCGACTCGGCTACGTGATTCAGTTCACCAGGCGCCCACCCAGGTTCAGCGGTATTCACTTCACCTTGGTCAAGAGTGAAAACGCTGCTACCTTGGTGCGGAGATCGCTACCCTCCTACGGAAGGGCGCGATAGAACCTGTCCCTCCAGCCAAGATGAAGAAAGGGTTTACAGCCCCTGCTTCATCGTACCGAAAAAAGGCGGAGGGTTGCGGCCAATCTTGGACCTGCGAGTACTGAACCGGTCCTTATACAGACTCCCGTTCAAGATGCTGATGCAAAAACGCATTCTGGCGAGCGTCCGGCATCAAGATTGGTTCGCGGCGGTAAACCTGAAGGATGAATACTTCCGTGTCTCGATCCTTCCTCGACACAGACCCTTCCTGCGGTTTGCATTCGAGGGTCAGGCGTATCAGCACAGTGTCCTCCCTTTCGGCTGTCCCTGTCTCCTCGCGTCTTCATGAAGGTCGCAGAGGTTGCCCTTGCCCTGTTAAGGGAGGTGGGCATTCACATTCTCAACTATCTTGACGACTGGCTAATCCTAGCTCACTCTCGAGACATGGGGACCTGGTGCTCTCACACCTCAGCCGACTTCGGGTCAACTGGGAAAAGAGCAAGCTCCTCCCGGTTCAGAGCATCTCTTTTCTCTGTTTGGAGTTGGATTCAGTCTCCTTGATGGTGCGCCTTATGAATGAGCATGCCCAGTCAGTGCTGGCCTGTTTGAAGGCGTTCAGACAGAAAACAGCGGTTCCACTGAAACTTTTTCAGAGGCTCCTGGGGCATATGGCATCCTCGGCGGTGGCCACCCCGCTCGGGTGGATGCATATGAGGCCACTTCATCACTGGCTGTCCTGACTTGAGTCCCGAGATGGGCATGGTGCCACAGGACCCATCGCGTGGTCATCACGCCAGTCTGTCACCATCTTTTCAGCCCTTAGTCCGACCTCTCATTTCTACGGGCAGATGTTCCTCTAGAACTGGTCTCCAGACGCATCGTGGTCACGACAGATGCCTCCAAAACGGGCCGGGGCACTGTTTGCAATGGGCACTCTGGATGGGTCCATGACTGCACTGGCACATCAACTGCCTCAAGTTGTTGGCAATTCTGCTCGCCCTGCAGAGGTTCCGGCCATTGATCCAGGGCAAGCACATGTTAATTCAGACAGACAACATGGCAACGGTAGCATATGTCAACTGCCAAGGTGGTCTGCGCTCTCCTTGTATGTCACAACTCACCCGCCGTCTCCTCCTCTGGAGTCAGCAGCACTTCAAGTCGCTGCGAGCCACTCACATCCCAGGCAACCTCAACACTACAGTGGACGCGCTGTCACGGCAGGTTACCCTCAGAGGAGAGTGGAGACTCCTCCCTCAGGTGGTCCAGCATATTTGGAGTCGATTTGGATGGGCACAGGTGGATCTGTTCGCCTCCCAAGAATCCTCCCACTGCCCGCTCTGGTATGCCCTCACCGAGGCTCCCCTCAGCATAGACGCGCTGGCACACAGCTGGCCCCCTGGCCTGTGCAAATATGTGTTTCCCCCAGTAAGTCTGCTTGCGCAGACCCTGTGCAAGGTCAGGGAGGACGAGGAGCTGGTCATCCTGGTAGCACCCTACTGGCCCACCCAGACGTGGTTCTCGGACCTCACGCTCCTCGTGACAGCTCCCCCCTGGCGAATTCCCCTGAGGAAGGACCTTCTTTCTCAGGGACGGGGCACCCTCTGGCACCCGCGACCAGACCTCTGGAATCTCCACGTCTGGCCCCTGGACGGGACATGGAAGACCTAAGCGGTCTACCACCTGTGGTGGTAGACATGATCACTCAGGCTAGGGCCCCCTCTACGAGGCGCCTGTATGCCTTTAAGTGGCGTCTGTTCGCTAAATGGTGTTCTTCCCGACACGAAGACCCTGCTGTGTCTGGTGCGTGCTTTACGCATCTATTTGGATCGCAAGCAGAGCTTTAGAAACTCTGAGCAGCTCTTTGTCTGCTTTGGTGCACAGCAGAAAGGAAGTGCTGTCTCCAAGCTGAGGATCGCCCACTGGCTCATTGATGCCATAACTATGGCATATCTCGCCCAGGACATGCCACCTCTGGTAGGGCTATGAGTCCATTCTGCCAGGGGTGTAGCGGCTTCCTGGGCCCTGGCCAGAGGTGCCTCTCTAACAGACATTTGTAGAGCAGCGGGCTGGGCAACACCCAACACCTTTGCGAGGTTCTACAACCTCCGGGTGGAACCAGTTTCATCCCAGGTAGTGGAACGCAACACAAGCGGATAAGCCCGGGATAGCCGGCCGGGTGTATCGCTTGCACATAGTGCCTTCCACCTCCTTTTGAGCTGAAGACGTGCGCCATTAATTCCCAGTAGTGTTCACAAGTTTGTTCCCTGGTTGACTTCCTCCGAGTCCTGTGGCAGTCGAGTTTTCTGAGAGATTCGCTGCTGGCCCAGTACACATGCTAACTAAGAGTCCTGTTCTGGGGTAGGTGCTCCGCATGTGGCGGTTCCCTGTAAGGCTAACCACATGCGATATATATCTTCCGCTAATTCGTTTCCCTGTTGGCAAACTGCATCTTCCTTGGGCAGAGCCCTTCTGGCCCAGTCTCCATGTTTGTAATAACTCCTCCCCCTTTGGGCAGGATCTACCTTGAAGACTCTCCACATGGTTGGAAAGACCATGTGACATATCCTTCCACATAAATATCCCCCCCTCCCTTTGGGCGAGGTGTGGTCTCCGCTGTGTCTTCCCCTTGGGAGGGACACCCCCCAACTAGACCTGGCAGCCCAGTCGGATAATCCCCCTTGTTTTTTAGGGAGTGGAAAAAAGAGAAAGGGAAAAGAGGCCATGACTGGGTTAAGCCTGTCTCTATCTCTTGGGTAGTCGACTTGTCCCCAAAAAGGGCCATTTGTGACTCATAACTATGTTGGGGGAGATTACGTGTCAACCTGGTGTGCTGGCTATGAGGCACACAGTAGTCTGCCCACCACACACCGCCAGTTCACGTAACACAGTTCAGCCAATTGTGGCATTTCGTATAGGGACCGCTAGTGTCACTACATTGACACAACGTCGAGTGAGTGACAGATAGAGAACGTCATGGTTACTTGTGTAACCTCCATTACCTGATGGAGGGAAGGAGACGTTGTGTCCCTCCTGCCACAAGGCTGAACTACCCGCTGAAATGGCCGGACCTTATATCGGCTCCTCAGCATAAAACCTGAATGAGTGGTTGCATACCAGCTCCTTTTATACCAGTATGTCTGGGGGAGTGGCATGCAAATACCACTCGTCAATTTTCATTGGCCTTTTATCAAAGACCAGAGGTGTCTCGGGCTCCCAAGAGTGACCCCTAGTGTCACTACATCGACACAACATCTCGTTCCCTCCATCAGGGAACAGACGTTACACAAGTAACCATGACATTTATTTGCACACACTGTCTGCATTATTTTAGCACCCGATTCACTAAAATAATTATGCAAACCTGGTAACAGCACAAACAGCACAACATTAATTGTGATGGGCAAATAGTGAGAGTTTGTGAATATGTTACAATCTATACTTTGCCTAATTTACACAGAAAAGAGGTGTTTTCACTGAAAAGTATGCTGACTATGACTAAATTCTCATGGCACAGCGCTTTTTCAGCCCATTTAGTGCCTGGTTAAACTCAGTTGTGGGTGGTTAGTGAATTAGATACAGGTTCTTGTGCTGAAATGCGGCACAAAAAAGTGGCCCAGCTGTTTAGTGCATTCACCTCATATATCTGGTGATTAAATTATGACACATTTGTAGTGGCATCTTCTTCTTTAGCAGTTTTATTTGTTAATGACATTTTGTAATTACTAAATCATACCTCAGAAAGCCTGGGATAATTCCGGGAGATAAATTTTACATCTTTGAAGCCTTGAAATATTAACTAATATTTATTTCTAAATTATCTTGAATAGTGAAAAGTGTTTAAAGAAACACGCACGGAGCAAAGAAAAAAAAATCTGTTTAAATGCATGCATTTACATGCATCAGTGTAAAAGATATCAAAGGGAACATGATCCCCAGGAAACATTTGATATTATGACTGCTACTAATATCCATGGGACAGGATGAGTTACAGAAAGACAATATACAGGGGTGGGTGGGCAGAACACATCTTCAGAGGAGAAAGGATTAAAGTGATGAAGATGAACATCAAAACGTGCTGAGCAACTTGTGTTTTGTGTGGGAACATGAAAAAGAACTTCCTGATAGCGAGGCCTCTTGGCCCATCACGGAATCTCTCTTATAGAATTTTAATGAGCTCTCCAGCAGCGCTAGTTTTTGTCTTACTGCTCTTAGGGTTGACTTTAATGTGCTCCCTACTCTACAGCTAGAAAAAAAGACAGCCCCTCTACTTGAGTTTAACAAACTCAGCATTACTAATTCCTCACGTCCATATGCAGCACCATCACCATACCTCTTTTATGAGCTTTGGACATGTTTTCTTGGCAGTTATGATATCCAAGTACTGTATACAATGGTCCCCAATATATTTGGAAACTTAAACCACACTTAAAAATGTGTGAAGTCTTTGCTCAGAACATCGCTTCTTTAACCAAATGGTCGCAAGGTCATTTTTAGTGGATGTCAGTTCCGCTTATGTTCTTGTTCTCTTGAATTTAGATGGTTTCATGCTCTCGGCAGCCAATAATTCACAGCAAAGAACACAATGTGGTCAGGACAAACCATGTTTATCCTTGTTGTAAGTGATTCTGTATTTAATATAGTATATACAGTATGTCGTATTTCCTTTTACCATGCATGCTTTTTGAGGATGTTATGCAATCTGTCCATGTTGGCATCTGCCTAACTGTCTGGCTTCTACCAAGTTTTATTATTATTTAATTTATGCCAAAATGCTGTAGACTTTGATGGAAGCATGAGCTTTGATGTGAACAGCATAAGATATGGGATGCATTTTCCTGTCCCTATTTCATATATGTATTTATTTATGTATTTTAATTTTTGTTGCATTTAGAACTGTATTTTTCCTGCTGTCTGTGAAGGAAGGAAGGAAGGAAGGAAGGAAGGAAAGAAGGAAGGAAGGAAGGAATCAGAATCAGAATCAGCTTTATTGCCAAGTGTGCTTACACATACAAGGAATTTGTCTTGGTGACAGGAGCTTCCAGTGTACAACAATACAAAAACAATACAAAAACAGCAGCAAGACATAGATAATAATAAAAAAATTATAAATAAATAAAAACTAATTATACACATACGTACAGACACACATATACATACATACACACATACACATGGGTAGTGCAAATCTAATACAATCTGTTATGTACAGTGCAAATACAAATCTGTTATGTATAGTGCAAATGTTTTTTTGTTTTTTTTTTTGTTTTTTTCAGAGGAATGAAATGGCAGAAGAGGTTGGATGTGTTGAATAAATATAAAAAAGATTAAACTGTGTATTGCACATAGTTATTGCTCAATGGGGCAATTTAACTGTTCATGAGATGGATAGCCTGAGGGAAAAAACTGTTCCTGTGCCTGAAGGTTCTGGTGCTCAGAGCTCTGAAGCGTCGGCCAGAAGGCAACAGTTCAAAAAGGTAGTGGGCAGGGTGAGTGGGTCCAGAGTGATTTATCCAGCCTTTTTCCTCACTCTGGAAGTATTTAGTTCTTGAAGGGGGGGCAGGGGGCAACCAATAATCCTCTCAGCAGTCCGAACTGTCCTTTGTAGTCTTCTGATGTCTGATTTCGTAGCTGAACCAAACCAGGCAGTTACTGAAGTGCAGAGGACAGACTCAATGATTGCTGAGTAAAACTGTATCAGCAGTGCCTGTGGCAGGTTGAATTTCCTCAGCTGGCGAAGGAAGTATCACCTCTGCTGGGCCTTTTTCACAATGGAGTCAATGTGGGTCTCCCACTTCAGGTCCTGTGAGATGGTAGTGCCCAGGAACTTGAATGACTCCACTGCTGCCACAGTGATGTTTAGAATGGTGAGGGGGTCAGTGTTGGGGTGTTCCTCCTAAAGTCCACAATCATCTCCACCGTTTTGAGCATGTTCAGCTCAAGGTTGTTTTGACTGCACTAGACAGCCAGCTGTTCAACCTCCCTTCTGTATGCAGACTCATCATTATCTCGGATGAGGCCGATGACAGTGGTGTCATCTGCAAACTTCAGGAGCTTGACAGAGGGGTCCTTGGCGATGCAGTCATTGGTGTAGAGGGAGAAGAGTAGTGGGGAGAGCACACATCCCTGGGGGGCACCAGTGCTGATTGTACAGATGCTAGAAGTGAGTTTCCCCTGTCTCACAAGCTGCTGCCTGTCTGTCAGAAAGCTGGTAATCCACTGACAGATAGACATGGGAACAGAGAGTTGGTGTAATTTATTCTGGAGTATAGCTGGGATGATGGTGTTGAAAGCCGAACTGAAGTCCACAAAAAGGATCCTTGCATATGTCCCTGGTCTGTCCAGATGTTGCAGGATATGATGCAATCCCATGTTGACTGCATCATCCACAGACCTGTTTGCTCGATAAGCAAATTGAAGGGGATCTAGGAAGGGTCAAGTAATGTTCTTCAGGTGGGCCAACACCAGTCTCTCAAATGACTTCATGACCACAGACTTCAGGGTGACAGGTCTGTAGTCATTAAGTCCTGTGATTTTTTGTTTCTTTGGGACAGGAATAATGATTGAGCATTTGAAGCAGCATGGGACTTCACACTGCTCCAGTGATCTATTGAAGATCTGTGTGAAGATGGGGGCCAGCTGGTTAGCACAGGATTGAAGACACGCTGGTGAGACGCCATCTGGGCCTGAAGCTTTCCTTGTATTTTGTTTCTGAAAGACGCGGCTCACATCATCTTCACAGATCTTAAGTGCAGGTTGAGTAGCAGGAGGGGGGAAGAGTGGGGTTGCAGGAGGTGTTGGTGTTTGTGTGAAGTAAAGGTCAGAGTGAGTGTGGGGTGTGAGAATGGGCCTTTCAAATCTGCAGTAGAACATTCAGGTCGTCAGCCAGTTGTTGGTTCCCTACAGGGTTGGGGGTAGGAGTCCTGTAATTTGTGAGTTGTTTCATGCCACTCCACACTGATGCAGGGTCATTAGCTAAAAACTTGTTTTTCAGCTTCTCAGAGTGTCTTCTTTTAGCCACTCTGATTTCCTTATTCAGTGTGTTCCTGGCCTGATTGTACAAGACTTTATCCCCACCCCTGTAAGCATCCTCTTTGGCCTGACGAAGCTGCCTGAGTTCCGCTGTAAACCATGGTTTGTCATTGTTGAACTTTAAATAAGTCCTAGTAGGAATGCACATATCCTCACAGAAACTGATATATGATGTAACAGTATCTGTGAGCTCGTCCAGGTCTGTGGCTACAGCCTCAAAAACACTCCAATCCGTGCAATCAAAGCAGGCTTGAAGTTCCCGCACTGCTTCATTGGTCCATTTCTTTACAGTCCTTACTACTGGCTTGGTTGATTTTAATTTCTGCCTGTAGGTTGGAAGAAGATGAACCAGACAGTGATCAGAGAGTCCTAAAGCTGCTCTAGGGACAGAGCGATATGCATCCTTTATTGTTGTGTAACAATGATCCAGTATGTTCCTGTCTCTGGTGGGGCATGTGTTGTGCTGTTTGTATTTGGGCAGTTCACGCGTGAGATTTGCTTTGTTAAAATCCCTAAGAATAATAATAACTGAGTCCGGGTATTTTTGGTCCATGTCTGTGATTTGATCAGCCAGCTGTTGCAGCGTGGCATTCAAACACACATGTGGCAGGATATAAACACTCACCAGAATAAACGAGGAAAAATCCCGCGGCGAGTAGAAAGGCTTACAGTTAATAAAGAGTGCTTCCAAATTAGGACAGCACATCCTCTTTAATGTTGTTACATCTGTACACCAACATTCATTGATGTAAAAGCATGTTCCACCGCCTCTCATTTTCCCCATTAACTCCGCGGTGCGATCCGCTCTGAACAGCTGGAAGCCCGGCAGATGTAATGCGCTGTCCGGAATGGCTTCACTCTGCCAGGTTTCTGTTAAGCACAAGGCAGCAGAGGTTGAAAAGTCCTTGTTTGTGCAGGTGAGAAGATGTAGTTCATCCGTTTTGTTAGGAAGAGAGTGGAGATTCGCTAAGTGAATACTCAGCAGCGCTGTTCGAAGTCCACGCCGACGGAGTTTAACCAGTGCACCAGTTCGTCTCCCTCGCCTGTGTATCTTGAACAGCAGAGCTGCGCCTCCAACTAAAATGTCTAGCAAAATGTCTGAATATTCGAAAGCCTGGAAAGGATTGTCTGGTATATGCTGTCGAATGTTCAGCAGTTCAGCTCTGATAAAACTGACTGGAAAAAGATTACTAAACACAGGACAAACAAACTAAAACAACAAAAGAACTGAGGAGCTTCACACCGAGGCAGCCATCCGCGGCGCCATCATGATGAACATTTAAGGAAGGAAGGAGGGAAGGAAGGCAGGCAGGCAGGCAGACAGACAGATAGACAGATCGATAGATAGATAGATAGATAGATACCCCTTCTCCTAAACCTACCCGGACCTCAACTTCAATTGCAGCAAATGTGAATCTTGTGAGAATTTGGTTGTGTAGTGTGCATTTTAATGTTAGTACATAGTAGTTAAAGACACTTAATTTAAAGAAAGAAAGAAAGAAAGAAAGAAAGAAAGAAAGAAAGAAAAGCAAAACTGACATAAATACAAGTAGAGACATTGAATGTTCTCTGTGGCTTTGGTGACACAGTTTTGGGTGTAGATCAACAATGTCTTAATATGTAAAGGTCCTTTTGTTAGTAAACAGGCTATCAATCATGTTCCTAAAATTTGTTATGGAAAATGTTGAATTTCATGATTATCTCTATGTACTGTAAATATTATGCTAATAAAGCTGCACTTGTAATCTTAGATGCTATGGTGCTTTTCATTGTTGACAATAGAAAGAAAAGGCTAAATGCGTCTGCTGCCTTGCACTATATGGAGACCGATTGAACTGTTGCATTATTGATTTTATTGATTATTGATGAGGTAATCCATCTTTGGGGTTATCTGTTAAGAGCAGTAGTGTGGCAGGGTTTTTTTATTATTATTTACTTTTTAAAGCAAAGCCTCCTCATAGATATTTGTTTCTCTTCCTCCTCTAAATGTACTTTTTTCTTTCTTTTTTTAATGTTTGCTTGGACAAATACTGACCATAAACATGCTCTCCAGATGCCATTGTGTTCACAGGCAATTGGAATGCTTTTATCTTTTAGAAATAGGCCCAATTTACTGCCCAGAGGTGATAGTTATATGGGGCTTAGCCAAGACCTCAGTGGATGCAAATGTGAAATATTGACGAAATATTAGAAAATGTGAATATGTTGCACTTTAAACATTTTAATAATACATAATCAGTATTGAACAATAACTATTGAAATGTTATATCTGTATCGAGTCATTTTTATGAAGTAAAACTTTTAAATATTACTGGAGCTAAAACTAAAAACTGTAGCTAAACGGGTTCAACTAACTTTAGTCTCAGCCTCAGACATGCACAGAAATCATGACTGTTTGTAGGTTACTTAAAAACAAGGTAGCTGAAAGCAGATGAACATTTCAGTAGCTTGATGCACATCATATAAGCCTACAGGTGACACATGTCATTGGCTTGCCAAGTGTTTTTAGGTTAGTTTAATAAGCATGTAGCTAAAATGAGAAAAAATAATGGCTACATTTGTCAAAGTATGCAAAATTCTTGGCATTGTATTTAAATAAAAGAGTTTTGCAGGTCAGACTCATTTTTCTAAAGTTTGCTAAATTGCTAGTTTGCTAATGTGCACAAACTGTGAGTGTATTTGCACAAATATATAGGAGGTCCATGTAAATGAAGTATAGCGCCAGGGGCGAAACCCCCCTTCAGCCTCGTGCCGCCCCCAGCAAGCGCCCTGTGCTGCCCCCGGCAAGATGCCACCCCAGGCGGCTGCCCATGTCGCCCATACCTAAATTCGCCACTGAGTAGCACAAGGCCTAATTTCCTATTTTGGTGAGAAATAAGTAATTGTGCTTAAAATATCTAAGAACCTAAGAATATCTAAGTCTATTCTCAGTGCTTAGTCTAAACTCAGGCCATGCATTTGCAATTTTGGAGATTCCACTAGGAGGTGCTATAAAGTGCATGGCAAAACTCTGGAACTACACTGGAACATAAAATTATGTCCCTGACAATGGCTGGGTTTCCCAAAATCATTGCAACTTAAGCTTTTACAATCATCTTAACTATCATAGCTCATTATTTTATAATGAAAATAATCTGTCACTCACTCAACGTTGTGTTGATGTAGTGACACTAGGGGTTCGATCTTGAGAGCCCCAATCATCTTTGCTTAAAATAGAAAAGGCCAATGAAAACTGGCGAGTGGAATTTGCAGGCCACTCTCTGCCCTGGACATACAGGTATAAAAGGAGATGGTGTGCATCACTCCTTCAGATTTTTTCTTTGGAGCCGAATGCATGTGTGTGTTTGTCCTCTCGCCTCTTGCTACGCTGCTGGATATTTATGGCGCATATCAGCGGTCACCCTCGCACGATTGAGTGCTGTTCTTCCCATGGACACTTCGGCAGCCTGAGTCTGCAGGTGCTAAAAGAGTATATTCAAGAAAGAGTATATTTTCCTTCTAAAAGAGCTCGTACAAATGGTTGACGTCTTTTTAAAGATGTCCTTCCGTGTTTGCGCTACTGGATGTGGCCTCTCTGTCGAGAGACAGCCAGTGAACAGGTAAGTGTTTTGGTCTCTGGGGCAGCTCGCTCGCCCACCCCAGTCACCAGCCACCGTTGTGGGCTTGCGGAGCAGCATGTCCCCCCTGGGCTGTCTTCCAGGTGGGACGCCTGCTCTGCCTTGCCACGAACCACCCTGCCCAGGCACGGTAAGTCCAGTCATCCACCTGGTGCTGCTGTCACGGAGACTGTAGGCCTGGTTAGAGCTCTCTAGCCCCTCACGGTGGCTCATCAGGATGATTCGCCTCGGCTACGCGATCCAATCTGCCAAACGCCTGCCCCGGTTCAGTGGCATCCTCTCCACTATGGTGCAGGGCGAGGGTGCCTCCGTCCTCCGGGCGGAAGTTGCCACCCTTCTGGCGAAGGGAGTGTTAGTGTTAAGGACAGTAAAAAATTTTACTTCTAAGTTAATAACTGTCCCTGTTAAATGTAAAAAAAAAAAAACAACAACATCACACAAATGTTACAGTGCCACAGTGTTTATTTGTTGTGGCTGACACTGAAAGTAAAAGGGGAGGAGTTATGCATTGGATTCTATGTGTTAAATACTTTATGTCCCTCATGGCGTTCTGTATTGCTGTATGTCCCTGATGGCATTCCGTATTGGTCCTCCGATGTTTTGCACATGTGCAGTATGCTCCCTCTAATCTGAGTGTACTATGGAAGTTAAGCAGTAAAGTGGCATAATAGAAATGCTTGTGACAGTGTCATCCCTTATGCAGTGCATGGTCACTAAATGGATGTAACACAAATAATTTTATTAGTGACAGAAAAGGCATGAACATTTTGTGGGAAAATTAAGGTGAAATAAAAAATAAAAAAATAATATATATATACATGGGGCTAAGAATCCCACAGCTAGCGCTACCCATGTCGCTACCCCACAGAAACGGTTAAAGAGTGGCTCTGTAAATAAACAAAAAATTTCTGAATATTTCAGGCAAAAACAGACTGTGTTGTTGCCACTATGGTGATGGGGGAGGATTGGATATTTTGGGTGCTAGATGCCCTGTGGAGATTAGTAATGTGTTTTCTTTCATTCATGGCCATCTTAGGAAAACATGACAAGATTGCTTTAGTGAAGCTGCTTCTGTAGGGTGTTAAGTGACCTGGTCATGGTGATGTCACCAAGTAATGTCATGCATGATGGCAGTTTGATGTTTGATGAGCAGGAGGGTGGAGGGTGCCATTGCAGCTTCTTAGCAGGTTATCTATAAAATGTCCTAAAAGCTTGAAGCTTCCTCCTGAAACCACCAAATAAAAAACTATATTTTACTCTCTACTGTTTGATGTTTGCACTTGCATCTCTCTACTACCTTTCACCTGCCATGTAACTTTGAATTGCAGCACTTCAGTACTATTGTCTTATTATGGCATATATTGTACTACCCCTCTCTATTAAATTGCTTTGGATAAAAGCATCTGATAAATGTAAATGTTCTCAGCACGAGTGCTGCCAAAACTAACAGATCAGAACCAACCAATTGCTGGCTGTAAAACAACTTCTCAATTTGTGAAAGACCTAGCATATACTTTTGAATAAACAGATGCAACTCACCCTAGTATCCCATCAGCTACTATTTGGAGTGTACTGAGCTAAAAGAACAGCAATTTGTTTAAATGCATTTTTCAAAACAAAAATGGATTGTACTGGAATTGTTATGTTGTATTTTTATGTAATGTGATTTAAACATTTTCATGTGTTCCATGTTCACACCAATGGCGAATCCTCCGAGTAGGCAAGGGAGGCAATGTCTCCCCAAAAATGTGGGTGAGCAAAATAAACGACTGAACATAAATAAATCAAATAATATATTGTGAAATGTGAGCTCAAACAATATGTGTAGCGGTCATATATCTAAATTCACTCTGTCAAACAACGACACCAAGTGGATAAAGTTTCATTGGGAGGCAGCGTCTCTCACAGCATGTCTCTGCTGATCACTATGAATGGGATGAACTGATGGAAGTGCAGAAATTATTTGCACAGAAAACAACTAAATGACACAGACAACCGCACTTTTGGTCACATCCAAATCAAAATAAACTTAAAATTACTTGAAATCTGAGATGGTATATGAGTGACTCGCTTTTTAGTGATCATTCGCTCTTAAAGGTACAGATACATGTCATCATGAACCCTGGGTTGTTTACCAAGGAGTAGATGACGGATGATCCAAAAATAAGATAACTATAAAAATAATAGGTAAACAGATGAAATATGCATTAAATAAGCTTGTTGCTGTATTCTTGTAGGTATTGTTTTTGAGGCAATGAAAAAATGGTAATTATTAGACAATGCATACACTTGATGAGTCTTTGATTTGACTTGATTTAATAAATAGTGTTAATATGAACTTACAAAAAGAAGTATTTCATGTTGATTTACAGTGTAAGTTAAAAGGTATTTCATATGCCTTTCTGTACAGAAATCTGATATATGGCAATTAACATATATAATGTTCATTTTGTTTGTGCATATATGTACATAGCCTATACAAATTTTATGATAATAACTGATTTAAGGAAAATATACTGTATGTTACATATAGAACAACACCCATTTTTATTATTTTGTTAATATGTTGTTACATTTATAAGCGAAATATGTGACTTTTTATATTATATATTTTTGTGCAGGCATACTTTTCCATATCATATGTTGTGATAAATTAGTGATTTGTATGGGTTTAACCTGAAAGCTATTTAAATGTAAACTGGAACTGAAATAGGAATTTATATTGGACTTTATATTTTTTTATATTGGATATAAAAAATGCTGAGATGGCACTCTGCCTCCTCATTTCAAAAGTACACCACACGCTACTACCTCACACCATAGATATATGAACCTACTAAAAAACTTTAAACCTTATAACTTGTAAAACTTTAAAGACAAAACTACCATGAGCACAGAGGTTGTTAATTGAAATATGCTTCTGTTCAGTCTGCATTATTTTAAATAATTTTTTTTAGAAAATGTGTTTAACAGTGGAATTCCTGGTAAAGAACTAAACTACCCATAATCCTGAGGGAGAAAAATCCACCAACCAATAACATTTATACCTTTAAGGACAGATATACCGTGAGCTCCGAGGTTGTTCATTGATGGTATGCTTCTGCTCAAGCCATCAGTCAATTTTAAGTTCATTGTTTAAAAATCGTGTTTATAGTTCCTGTTAAACAACTGCACTAGCTGTGGTCCAGCAGAGAAAAATCCACCAATCAGAGAACTGCGGCTAAGAAAGCCTGCCAAATAAGCCTGGAAGCGACCACCCACTCCCATGACATACTGTGACTGATGCAAATGAGTTGGTCTCCCTTCACAGTCAAATATTTGTATATACTGTATATCGGAATATTTCACAATAAATGTATTGATTCTATATGTTTTATCAAACTTTTTATAACTTTTTATTTTTATTCTATTTTTTTATTATTATCTCTGTCTTGTTACTGTATTGTTTGCAGGGTTGGGGAGTAATGGAATACATGTAACGGGATTACGTATTTAAAATACAACATAAGTAACTGTATTCCACTACAGTTACAATTTAAATCATTGGTATTTAGAATACAGTTACATTCAAAAAGTATTTTGATTACTGAAGAGATTACTTTGCATTTTATTGTCATTTGTTTCATTTAATATTTAGTCCTTTTAGATGGAAAACATTTATACATATAAATGATGTGATCCAAAGTGCAATTGAACAGCGGTGAAACACTTTCTTATGATGTGTTACATTCATACAGGCAGACAGAGAAGTAAGTTTGAAGTAAGTTTGGAGCAGAAGAAATAGAAATAAACCTTGTGTAAATTGTCAGCTTTACGCTAAGCTAAAATGCTATTTCTAGCCATTTTACATGCATGTTACCAGGCATGACCATATTTTTTTATCAAGAAAATTCACGTTGGATCATAATTTCTTTTTTTTTTTCTAGTAAGACCTTTGATATTAGGGCAAAAATCATATTCTTGATAATAATTTTTTGATTGTTTTCCTGTAAAAATATTTTTTAAAAAAATCCTTAAAACAAGATCAATTTGATTGATCTTGTTTTAGAAACTACACTGCATAAGATATTTAGGTTTTTCAGAGAATGTATTTTTAAAATGTGTATTTTGTCTTACTGTACTGACAGAATTTATATAGTCAAAACAAGTGAAAAAATCTACCAGTGCTGAAGAAGTAATCCAAAGTATTTAGAAGATGTTACTGGCATTGAGTAATCTAATGGAATAAGTTACAAATGACATTTTACAGCATGTATTCTGTGATCTGTACTGGAATACATTTCAAATGTAACCCTCCCAACCCTGATTGTTTGTGCACTGGAAGCTCCTGTCACCAAGACAAATTCCTTGTATGTGTAAGCATACCTTGCAATAAAGCTGATTCTGATCACCAACCTAAAATCAATAGTTTAGATTTTTTTATTGTTTTACAGTATATTCGATTTTGTCATTTGCAGTGCTTCATGGGATTGTAGTCCATGCCCTCCTGAAAGACAGAAAATTGTTTTGTACCTATGTCTTTTTGTAGGATTTTCAAATACTTTTTTGTTTTAATGTTGTGATTCACTTCAGAGCTGGTTGGTTTGGTTCATGGCTTAGAACTTTTTATGAAGGATTTTATGAAAAGTCTGTGGAAGAATCGAATGGGCAACATACAGTTGTGCTCAAAAGTTTGCATACCCTTGGAGAATTGGTAATGTATGTACCATTTTTAAAGAAAACATGGGTGAGTAGGCAAAACACATTTCTTTTATTTCTTATGGGATTCATATTCAACTGTAGGTTATAACAGAATGGCACAATCATAAAACAAAACATGGCAACAAAGAAAAAAATGAAATGATCCCTGTTCAAAAGTCTGCATACCCTTAGTTCTTAATACTGTGTATTGCCCCCTTTAGCATCAATGACAGCGTGCAGTCTTTTGTAATAGTTGTCTCAAAATCTTGCAGGTGGTATAGCTGCCCATTCGCAATATGCCTCCAGGTCATGCAAAGTCTTTGGTCGTCTTGCATGAACCACACATTTGAGATCTCCCCAGAGTGGCTCAATGATATTAAGGTCAGGAGACTGTGATGGCCACTCCAGAACCTTCAACTTTTTCTGCTGTAACCACTGGAGGGTCAACTTGGCCTTGTGCTTAGGGTCATTGTCGTGCTGGAAAATCCAAGAGCATCCCATGCGCAGCTTTCGTGCAGAAGAATGCAAATTGTCTGCCAGTATTTTCTGATAACATGCTGCATTCATCTTGCCATATATTTTCACAAGATTCCCCGTGCCTTTACAGCTCACACACCCCCAAAACATCAGTGAGCCACCACCATGCTTCACAGTGGGGATGGTATTATTTTCACTATAGGCCTTGTTGACCCCTCTCCAAACATAGCACTTGAGGTTGTGACCCTTAAGCTCTATTTTGTTCTCATCACTCCAAATTACAGGTTGCCAGAAGCTGTGAGGCGTGTCAAGGTGCTGTCGGGCATATTGTAACCAGGCTTTTTTGTGCCATTTGCACAGTAAAGGCTTCTTTCTGGCAACTCAACCATGCAGCTCATTTTTGTTCAAGTATCATCTTATTGTGCTCCTTGAAACAACCACACCATCTTTTTCCAGAGCAGTCAGTTTTTCTTTGTATCCCGAACAATTCTTCTGTCTGAACTCTTTCTTGGTCTACCTGACCTTGGCTTGGAATCAAAAGATCACTGAATTTTCCACTTCTTTATAAGTGATTGAACAGTACTGATTGGCATTTTCAAGGCTTTGGATATCTTTTTATATCCTTTTCCATCTTTATAAAGTTCCATTACCTTGTTATGCAGGTCTTTTGACAGTTCTTTTCTGCTCCCCATGGCTCAGTATCTAGCCTGCTCAGTGCATCCACATGAGAGCTAACAAACTCATTGACTATTTATACACAGACACTAATTGCAATTTTAAAAGCCACAGGTGTGGGAAATTAACCTTTAATTGCCATTTAAACCTGTGTGTGTTACCTTGTGTGTCTGTAACAAGGCCAAACATTCAAGGGTATGTAAACTTTTGATCAGGGCCATTTGGGTGATTTCTGTTATCATTATGATTTAAAAAGGAGCCAAACAACTATGTGATAATAAATGGCTTTATATGATCACTATCCTTAAATAAAAGACAATTGAGTCAGTCTTCCTACACTCTCAGTCTCAAGCTACTTACATACCAGTGGCGAAGTCTCAGGGCCAGCAAAGCCTTCTCTGCTGGCCTAACATGCCAAATAAATAAATATTTTTCATCCTTTCATTCTCAATCACCTTTTTGCCTATGTATTTTTAATCGCTTTCCACTCTTAATTAGTCTACAAACAAATAGAGAAAAATGAAAAGTTTATCCAGTCAGAATTTATTCTTTGATGCTTACAAGCAAAGTGTGACAACTGTTTCACAAATTGCATGCCCGAAGCAGCACGTGAGTTTGAGCTCCACCCCGTCAGGTCTTCAGAATTTCTACAGAATTCCTCAACAGTGCAAATGAATGAGCAACTAAAGTCAGATTGTCAGACTCATCAGCCAATCAGATTGATTTATTTGTTCTTGGTGGGTGTGATCTTTAGGATATGTCCCAGTCGAGGCCTTCTAGCTGGCCTTGAGTGACGCAATCACGCTTTAAGTGATGTACGTAATTCAAGAGCGAAAAGTGTAAGATCAAGCTGTCTGACGTGCTGGTATTGCTGTTGAGAAAGAGATCCTTATGGATTTAAAAACATGAGATTTTCTGCATGACGTGTGATTGCTTAATTTATTAAACAGGAAAGGAGGACTGATTTTCAATTCAAGCAAATTGGTAAGTGCTGTTTGCATTGTTATAGCAACATCAGGAGTTTTCTAAGTGTAAATTAGGCTGCTTGAGCATTCATTGTCAAGGATCAAGTTTTGAAAAGTAGTGCTGCATTCCATTCAACTCGGAAAGTCAGATTTTACAAATTCCTACTAGAAAAAGTGCAATGGAATGCATCTTTAAGTCAGAATTTCAACTTGTAGACTCGTGCAGAAATTCTCAACTCCGATTTCGCTGAGATGCAGGTGCATGATGTCACACAAACATGTCGACACTCAGGGAGATATACAAAGTAAGAGATAAACATTCACTTAATTAAAGGAATAGTTCACCCAAAAATTTAAATTTGCTGATAATTTACTCACCCTCAGGCCATCCAAGATGTATCTGAGTTCCTTTCTTCATCAAAACAGAATTTAAGATTTTTAGGATTTCATTTCAGGCCTCCTCCTTTAAACAAAAAGTGAATGTACTCCATTTTTTGACAGTCTAAAATGCATATTTAGGGTGCATCAAAATAATCCACACTCCAGTCGACAAATAAAGTTCTTCTGAACCCAAACAATTGATTATTTTTAGAAACAAAACAATACGTATATACTTTTTAACTACAAACGTTCACTTCCGTACATCTCTGTGACGCGCGCTCATGAGAGAGATGACGTAAGCTCGTTGGTAAGGTCACGCGTCATGTGGAGGAGGAGCAGGCAGGAAGCGTGTCATTGTTTACAAGAGAAACCTGCACAGACCACAGACCAAGCGCCATTCACAAACCAAAACAGTCCAAACAATTTCAAAACAATATGAAATAAAAAATCATTTCCAAATAATAATAATAAAAATAACATTACTGCAGTAAATAATTGGAGCAATGCCATTGCGTTATCTACTTGTGCTTTTACATTAGCAGACATATATAGGCTATATGACTGTCAGGAATTCAAGCCACACAAGTTATAATTAGTGAAACCAAGTGTCCTTTGTGTGAGACTTGACAGTGAAGTGGTGTGAAGGTGAGTTATTTATGCAGGCAGTGATGAGCGAGTGAATTGAGAGCAGGTGTGGTAAATTAGAAATCGGGTGATGAAGAGCAGAGCTCATGATCATGTATAGACAATCGATGAAAAGTTAATATTGTTCCGGTGTATATTTTCTTTGGGGTTTCTGAAGGTTGAAGCATCCAGGATACACACACCAAACGACCATTTTGAACAATAGACTTATAAAAATACAAATCTACAGTAAAGACAATTAAACTTTTGTACAGCACCCCTTCTCTTGTAAACAATGACGCGCTTCCTGCCTCCTCCTGTCACAGTGTGTCACCGTTATGTTCTCAAGGACTCTTATTTTGATATAGTTTTTGTCTTTTCCATGAACTACATTTCCCACGATGCACTGCCCTCATCACAGCCATCTGTTCCCCATCTTCCTCACCTGTTCTCCATTCCCTCATCAACACCTGTTTGTATATATACCCTCATTTTTTGTTCACTCTGGGTCGGTTCTAACCTGTTTAACCGATGTGTTAGTTTGTAGTTTATGATTTATTGTTCTGTGCATATTCTCACGTTTATTTGTGTGACCATCATCATCTTTATTAAAGCCTGCAATTAGATCCATTGCCTCCCGTCTCATCTCAGCTACAACACGTGATACAAGAACTGACCCAATATGGATCTAGCGGCTGTAAGAATTCTCCTCCTTATGCAAGGGGACCGTCTAGTTGAGGATCACATCCAAGAGTTTCGAACTGGCTAACTTGGTGCACTATGATGACCACTCTCTGGTGGTTTTCTTCAGAGTTGGTCTTCATAGTGCACTAAGGGCACAGATGCCTCCGGCGGATCCGCACTGGATGTTGTGCGACTATGTGGAGGTGGCTCTGAAACTTTGTGACTCCCCTTTCACTGTGGGTAAGGCGGATGAGGACATTGAATCACCTCCCACTGTAAACGCCCCTCAGCCTTCCACGGCCCCTTGCTCCAAGCCTTCCATGGCCAACGAGCCAATGCCCATGCCTGCCATGGTTAACGAGCCAGCGCCCTTGCCTGCCACAGTTAATGAGCCAGCGCCCATGCCTGTAGCCTCGACTGTCCCAAAGCCTGTAGCCTCGACCGTCCGAGAACCGATGCCTGTAGCCTCGACCATCCCAGAGCCAGCTCTTGCTAAGCTAATAGACCTGGAGATGATTCCTGCCCATGTGCCCACCCTGTGTACCCTTCCTCCTCCGCTGGTTCCGTCCAGCATCATGGACTCGCTGGTTCTGTCCAGCACCCTAGCCCTTCCTCCACTGCTGGTTCCGACGAAAATAAATTTATTGCAAGCAACATTTAAATTGCAAATATTATTAGATTTTTTCAGGTATTATAGACCTCAGTAGATTCATATGAAAAATTATGATTTTTGAATTTTTGAATTTAGAATTATGATGTCTGTTTGGGAGATGTTCATTTTACAAAACAGTCATGCTGCAGTTAAAATTAGGCTTGCTTGAGCATTAAGTGTCGTTTCAAGTTCTGGCTTTCGTGCGTCGACGTGTTTTTAAAATGTCAATTGGTGTTATTAGTTAGCTGCAACATAAGGTATGATGCCCAAAGGCATAGGGTGTCTTATTCATTGTGAAACTGTGTTTTCTTAATGACATGAATCACACTGAAGACCTCGACTTTAAATGCATGGCCCACCACTGTTACATACAGTATTTGCAAACATCTGAATATTTTCCAATAAAATTTAAATATATTGTTTCTATAATAATAATCAACAACTTTAAATAGTTGCATGTTTTTCCATGGTTTTATATTCAATCACATCATACACAATGCTTCATGGGACTTGTTCATTCCCTAATGAAAATATACAGTCAGTAACTTTTGTCTATTTGTCCAATTTTCAATTTTCAATTTTTTTATTTTTATATATTTTTTTGGCTTAAAATCAAAGCTTGTAATGTTGTAATTTGCCTCTGAGCTGGTTGGTTTGGTTCATGGCATAAAACTCTTCAATGAGGTATTTTATGTAATTGTATGAAGCGACAGACTTACATAGTGTCATAACCAGATGTGACACGATATGATTCAGCGACAAGCAATCTGTTTTTACACACTAAACGTGACATGGGGAGACTCTGGTAAATGTTTGATTACCTTCTCAACTGTATTAAACTGTAAGAATCCCATCTGGTAAGCCTAGCCCTTGCATAGATTGCATAAATAAGCTTCCCTCAGAAGACTGCATGGGAGCCAAGTGTAAAGTGAACTGGGTTTTTGGGAGGCAAATACCTGGCAGGATGAAAAAGGCTACGTATTGGAAATAAAATGTGTTTTGTGAGATCAAAGGAAATATGGCTCAGTGGCCTGTCACCACTCTATGGTCTGAGATGTCTTTTCCATAGACCATTAGCCAGTCATAGGGAGAAGAGCAGGTGGTTTTCTCCTGCTGGGTGCATTCACAGAAGCGATGTCATTTTCCTCCACACGCTAATGACATTGTGTCCCAGTACCGTGGCGACAGGGGCTCTATCATCCATTTTCACATGCAGAGGAGTAGTTTAACTGCCTGGCCTCGCACTGCATGCATTAGAGAGGCACTGGAATACTTATAGGGCACAAGCAGTGGCGCAGACTCACTCAAGCTCATTGAAAACTTTTAATAATGGCTGTAAGTAAAAGGGTGGAAAGCATTAGTTTGTGGAAATTTTGTAGGAGAGACAAAGATGCCTTCGGCTAGCAATGTTGCTGTGATGTTGGTGTCACATATTTGGTGGCATCAAGTGTGTGACAAAAACAATTTGTTTTGTGGAGAATCAGCTCAAGGGAAGCTCTCACGCTGAGGTCCAAAATCATAATCTGACCGTGAGCGATGCTGACAAATGCATTCCAGTGACAAATAAGTGCTCTGAACTCTTGGGTCACATAGTGTTATTAGAACTAGAAATGTAGTTAAGAGTTTAATAAACAACAAAAACATATCTATGCAACCATAATGTAAAATAGTGTCACGATATGTTTATGACAACAAATTGAACATCTTTTTATCAGTGTGCTTTGCTCAGGGGATTTCTCAGGGGGGAAAAATATCTAAATATTTTTTTAAAGCATGTGGCGTTTGAAACTGAAATTGATATTAAAGCTCTGACTGCCTTTTATGTTCCTACATAGATGATTGATAGATGATATAGTTTCTTCAATGTGTTAGTATGGAACTTTGTATTTTGCAAAAAACTTTCAAACTTAAAATTAACTGAAATTGTGTGTGTGTGTGTGTGTGTGTGTGTGTGTGTATATATATATATATATATATATATATATATATATATATATATATATATATATATATATATACAGTTGAGCTCAAAAGTTTGCATACCCTGGCACAAATTGTGAAATGATAACAGAAATCACCCAAATAGCCCTGATCAAAAGTTTACATACCCTTAAATGTTTGGCCTTGTTATAGACACACAAGGTGTCACACAGGTTTAAATGTCAATTAAAGGTTAATTTCTCACACCTGTGGCTTTTAAAATTGCAATTAGTGTCTGTATATAAATAGTCATTGAGTTTGTTAGCTCTCACGTGGATGCACTGAGCAGGCTAGATACTGAGCCATGGGGAGTAGAAAATAATTGTCAAAAGACCTGCATAACAAGGTAATGGAACTTTATAAAGATGGAAAAGGATATAAAAAGATATCCAAAGCCTTGAAAATGCCAGTCAATACTGTTCAATCACTTATTATGAAGTGGACAATTCGGGGATCTCTTGATACCAAGCCAAGGTCAGGTAGACCAAGAAAGATTTCAGCCACAACTGCCAGAAAAATTGTTCAGGATACAAAGAAAAACCCACAGGTAACCTCAGGAGAAATACAGGCTGCTCTGGAAAAAGACGGTGTGGTTGTTTCAAGGAGCACAATACAACGATACTTGAACAAAAATTAGCTGCATGGTAGAGTTGCCAGAAAGAAGCCTTCTGCGCCAATCCCACAAAAAAGCCCGGTTACAATATGCCCGACAACACCTTGACACGCCTCACAGCTTCTGGCATACTGTAATTTGGAGTGACGAGACCAAAATACAGCTTTATGGTCACAACCATAAGCGCTATGTTTGGAGAGGGGTCAACAAGGCCGATAGTGAAAATAATACCATTTCCACTGTGAAGCATGGTGGTGGCTCACTGATGTTTTGGGGGTGTGCTGTCATTGATGCTAAAGGGGGCAATACACAGTAGTAAGAACATCCTGGTTACTTTCGTAACCTCCATTCCCTGATGGAGGGAACGAGACGTTGTGTCGATGTAGTGACACTAGGGGTCACTCTTGGGAGCCCTAAACACCTCTGATCTTGAAAAAAGGCCAATGGGAATTGGCGAGTGGAATTTGCATGCCACTCCCCCGAGCATACGGGGTATAAAAGGAGCTGGTATGCAACCACTAATTCAGGTTTTGTGCTGAGGAGCCGAGACAAGGTCCCGGCCATTTCAGCGGGTAGTTTAGTATTGTGGCAAGAGGGACACAATGTCTCGTTCCCTCCATCAGGGAACGGAGGATACGAAAGTAACCAGGACGTTCCCTATCTGTCACTCATTTGATGTTGTGTCAATGTAGTGCACTAGGGGTCCCTATACAAAACACCACGACTACTGAACTGTGTTAAGTGGACTAGCAGTGCGAGATGGGCAGACCTCTGTGTGCCTCATAGCCAGCACACCAGGCAGTCACGTAACCTCCCCCAACATTCTTATGAGCGTCGAATGGTCCTTCGGGAACAAGTCAACTGCCCAACAAATAGGGACAGGCTAGACCAGCTATGGCCTCTTTTCCTCTTTTTTCACCCCAAAAGAGTGGAATTTGTTAACCGACTGGGGTCCATAAATGTCTACGTCGGGGTGGGTGTCACTCCCAAGGGGAAGACACCACGGAGACCACATCCCGCCCAGAGAATCAGGAGGGGGGTATTTCAAGTGGAAATACATCATATGGTCTTACCGAGTCTTGTCGGAAGTATGTCATGTGGAGAAGTTGCCTGGTAGGTCCTACCTGAGGGGGGAGGAGTTTCTACAAGCATGGAGACCAGGGGCAGAAGGGCCTCTGCCCAAGGAAGACGCAGTTTACCGACAGGGAAACGATGTAGTGGAAGATATATCACATGGGGTCACCTATGGGAAACTAGCACATGTGGAACACCTACCCCAGTACAAGGCTTAGTTAGCACATGTACTCCACTCTTTTGTCGAACTCCAGGCACATTTTGCTGACAGAGAATGCCTGCAGGTCCCCTACCCTCTTGATGGAAGTGAGCGCAGTCAGGAGGGCAGTCTTCAAAGAGAGTGCCTTAAGCTCAGCTGATGCCATGGGCTCAAAGGGGGCTCCCTGTAGACCCCGAAGCACTACAGAGAGGTCCCATGAGGGGATGAGATGCAGTCTGGAGGGAATCAACCTCCTAGCACCTCTCAGGAACCTGATGATCAGGTCGTGCTTCCCTAAGGACTTACTTCAAAGCATACAGGCACCTCGTAGAGGGAGCCCTAGCCTGAGTGATCGTGTCTTAGTGTGACCTCTTAGGTCTTCCGCGTCCCGTCCAAGGGCCAGATGTGGAGATTCCAGAGGTCTGGTCGCGGGTGCCAGATGGTGCCCCGTCCCTGAGAAAGAAGGTCCTTCCTCAGGGGAATTCACCGGGGGGCTGTCGCAAGGAGTGTGAGGTCCAAGAATCACATCTGGGTGGGCCAGTAGGGTGCTACTAGGACGACCTGCTCCTCGATCTCCCTGACCTTGCAAAGGGTCTGTGCAAGAAGGCTCACTGGGGGAAATGCATATATGCGTAGTCCAGGAGTTCAGCTGTGTGCCAGCACGTCTATACTGAGGGATAACTCATCAGGGCATACCAAAGTGGGCAGTGGGAGGATTCCCGGGAAGCAAACAGGTCTACCTGTGCTCGACTGAATCGACTCCAGATCAGCTGGACCACATGGGGGTGGAGTCTCCACTCTCCCCTGAGCATAACCTGTCGTGACAGTGCGTCCGCTGCAGTGTTGAGGTCACCCGGGATGTGAGTGGCTCGTAGCGACTTGAGGTGCTGCTGACTCCAGAGGAGGAGACGGCGGGTGAGTTATGATATGCAACGGGAGCGCAGACCACCTTGACGGTTGATGTATGGTACCGTTGCCATGTTGTCTGTCCGGACTAACATGTGCTTGCCCTGGATCGACAGCCGGAACCTCCACAGGGCGAGCAGTACTGCCAAAAACTCTAGGCAGTTGATGTGCCAACGCAGCCGCTGGCCAGTCCAGGAGCCGGCGGCTGTGTTCCCATTGCATACGGCGCCCCAGCCCGTTTTGGAGGCATCTGTCATAACCACAACATGCCTGAAGACCTGCTCTAGGGGGACCCCTGCCCCATAGAAATGCTAGGTCGTTCCAACGGCTGAAGAAGCGGCGACAGATTGACGTGACGACAACACGCTGTGTCCCGCGGCACCATGCCCGTCTCGGGACTTGAGTCTGAAGCCAGTGCTGAAGCGGTCTCATATGCATCAACCCGAGTGGTGTGGCAACCGCAGAGGATGCCATATGCCCCAGGCTTCTTTTTTTAGCCTCTGAAAAGTTTCAGTGGAACACCTTCAGACAGTTCAGCACCGACTGAGTTGCGCTCGTTCGTGAGGCGGGCTGTCATTGAGTCCAACTCCAAGCCGAGAAAAGAGATGCTCTGAACCGGGAGAGCTTACTCTTTTCCCAGTTGACCCGAAGCCCTAGACGGCTGAGGTGCCTGAGCACCAGGTCCCTGTGTGCGCACAGTAACTCACCAGAGTGAGCTAGGATCAGCCAGTCGTCGAGGTAGTTGAGTATGCGGATGCACTCTTCCCTTAGCAGGGCAAGGGCTGCCTCTGCGACCTTCGTGAAGACGCGAAGGGACAAGGACAGGCCGAAGGGGAGGACCTTGTACTGGTATGCCCAGCCCTCAAAAACAAACCACAGGAAGGGCCTGTGTCGAGGTAAAACCGAGATGTGGAAGTACGCGTCCTTCAGGTCTACCGCCGCGAACCAATCTTGATGCCGGACGCTCGCTAAAATGCGTTTTTGCATCAGCATCTTGAACGGGAGTCTGTGCAAGGTCTGGTTCAGAACTTGCAGGTCCAAGATTGGCCGCAACCCACTGCCTTTCTTCGGTATGATGAAGTAAGGGCTGTAAAACCCTTTCTTCATTTCGGCTGGAGGGACAGGCTCTATCGCGCCCTTGCGCAGAAGGGTCACGATCTCCGCACGCAAGGTAGCGGCACTCTCACCCTTCACCGAGGTGAAGCGGATGCCACTGAATCTGTGCGGGCACCTGGTGAACTGAATCGTGTAGCCGAGTTGGACGGCCCGAGTCAGCCATCGCGACGGGTTGGAAAGCGCAAGCCACGCGTTCAAACTCCGGGCGAGGGGGACCAAGGGGATAATCTTGTCGGACGTACCGGCGGGTGGGGCCTCGTGGTGGGGCGGAGCCTGTGTCGCCACATCGCGGGGGCTCGAGCCCCGTGGCCGTGCTGAGTCCAGGGACATCGAAGGACTTACCTGGCTCCTGATACCCACCATAAGATTGGTCGAGGAGGGGGGAGGAGGAACATCATCCCCGCAGTCCGTCGGAGCCAACCCGGTGTGGGCGTGTTTATGCCACAGCTGGGCACGCAGGGGAAAATTTTTTTGGGTCCCAGAAAATGGGACGGTGGACGGCAGTCGTGACAACGGCCATGCACATCTGACATATGACCCAGAGAACAAGGAAACCACTCTTTTGTTGAAGTTTTGGGTACCACAGCCTCTTGGGCCTGTGGCAAAAAATTAAACAAAAGGTTCTCCTCCTGGCCCTCCACGGGATGATGGAGTGGTCTGTCTACCAGCTCTGTAGAAGCGGATCTCCTCGTCCCTGGGTCGCCATCTCAAGGGTGCTTCAAAGCCTTCCTAGGGTTTTTGGCGGCCGGCCATGAGACGGGTGGCATCTGCTTCCTGCGGTGGGCTCCACACCAGGGCTGGGCCATGGGGGCGAGCTGCAGCGTAGCCAGTGCTGTTGCTGCAGGAGGACGCCCTTGGCGATGAGCAGACGGGGTGCGAGTTCTTGAGTCACACCGGGCAGGATGTGTTGAATGGCCTCCGTCTGCTGCTTCACTGCCGAGAATTGCTGGGCAAAGTCCTCGACGGTGTCACTGAATAGGCCAACCTGGGAGATGGGGGCATCAAGTAACCGTGTCTTATCGACCTCTCTCATCTTGACCAGGTTGAGCCAAAGGTGGCGCTCCTGGACCACAAGGGTGGACATCGCCTGCCCGAGAGACTGCGCCGTGACCTACATCGCCCGTAGAATGAGGTCGGTCGCCGAGCGCAGTTCCTGCATCAATCCCGGGTCAGAACTACCCTTGTGCAGCTCTTTTAGTGCCTTGTCTTGGTGAACTTGCAGGAGAGCAATGGCGTGCAGGGTGGAGGCGGCTTGTCCAGCGGCACTGTAAGCCTTAGCCGTCAGGGATGATGTAAACCTACAGGCCCTGGACGGGAGCTTCAGGTGCCCGCGCCAGGTGGCAGCGCTCTGTGGGCACAAGTGGTGAACCTGCAAGTGCTGCCCCAGGAGGAGCACCTTATCCACCTGGGGGATCACCGAATAACCTTTGGCCGCCCCACCATCGAGGGTAGTGAGAGTGAGGGAGCTGAAAGATCGGGATCGGGCAGTCAAAGGTGCCCCTCACGATCTTGTCAGCTCCTCATGCACTTCCAGGAAGAAAGGCCGCTCACGGCCGCACCCCGCCCTGGGCCCAGGAACCAATCATCGAGCCGCGAGTGTTCAGGGGACAGTGGAGGGTTTCACTCTAGCCCGACGCTCGTGACTCCCCGGAAAAGCATGTCCGTCATCTCCACGTCAGTTTGAGACTGGGTGACCACACCCGAAGGAGGGAGCCCAGCCGAGGCGTCCACATCAGAGTGGACGAGCCCGCTCTCTGATGCTGCGCTCGATAACTCATCGTCTTCCCGGGCCCCGAATAAGAGGTCGAACTCGCCGTGAGACAAGCTGGCGGCCTCATCCGAGAGCCCGACCGGGGCAAGCGAGCGCGTTGGGGAATGGGAGGTCAATGGGGGTTTACCTGGCGGAGGTGATCCCACTGAGGTCCCCAAATCACCCCCAGTGCTATCCGGCATGGCCTCATACCCGTAGGTAGAAGGAACAAGGCGGGGAGCCGCTGGGGTGGCTTGCTTTCTTATGAAGGCAAACCGCGACCGCAATGTTGCCATGGTCATGTTCTCGCAATGAGGACAAGACCCATCCACGAATGATGTCTCCGCGTGGGCAGCACCCAGACACGTAAGAAGCCGTCAGAAGCAGAAAGATAACGACCGCAACCAGGAATAACACACAAAAGGAAAGACATCTTTAAAAAGACGTTCCGTTTGTGCTGCTCTTTCAGAATGAAAATATATTCTTTTTAGAATATACTCTTTTTGTTATTCTGCCGAAGTGCCCCGGGGCCTTCTTTGCACTCCACGGGTGCAGAGGGGGAGAAGCCGCTAAAATGCACCGTAAAATCCAGCAGATGAGGTGAATGAACTCGCGGATGAATGCAGCTTCAATGAATAGAACCGCTCGGCTCCGAAGAGAAAATCTGAATGAGTGGTTGCATACCAGCTCCTTTTATACCCGTATGTCCGGGGGAGTGACATGCAAATTCCACTCGCCAATTCCCATTGGCATTTTTTCAAGATCAGAGGTGTTTAGGGCTCCCAAGAGTGACCCCTAGTGTCACTACATCGAAATAACGTCGAGTGAGTGACAGATAGGGAACTAAGGGTATGCAGACTTTTGAACAGGTGTCATTTAATTTTTTTCTTTGTTGCTGTGTTTTGTTTTATGATTGTGCCATTCTGTTATAACCTACAGTTGAATATGTATCCCATAAGAAATCAAAGAAATGTGTTTTGCCTGCTCACTCATGTTTTCTTGGTACATATATTACCAATTCTCCAAGGGTATGCAAACTTTTGAGCACAACTGTATATATATATATATATATATATATATATATATATATGAATGCTCAAGCAGCCTAATTTACACTTAGAAAACTCCTGATATTGCTATAACAATGCAAAAAGCACTTACCAATTTACTTGAAGTGAAAATCAGTCATCCTTTCCTGTTTAATAAATTAAGCAATCACATGGTCATGCAGAACATCTCGTGTTTTTAAATCCATAAGGATCTCTTTCTCAGTGGTGACGTGGCAGTGACAGCCGACTCGTCAGCAAGATCTTGCGCTTTTTGCTCATGAATTACGTACATCACATGAAGCGTGATTGTGTCACTCAAGGCCAGCTAGAAGGCCTCGACTGGGACATATCCTAAAGATCACACCCACCAAGAACAAATAAATCAATCTGACTGGCTGATGAATCTGACAGTCTGACTTTAGATGCTCATTAATTTGCACTGTTGATTGATTCTGTGGAAATTCCACAGGGGGTGGAGCTCAGGCTCATGTGCTGCTTTGGCTAACGAGCTTGGCTTCAGGCATGCGATTTTTGAAACAGTTTTCACACTTTGCTTATAAGCATCAAGGAATAAATTCTGACTGGAAACTTTTCATTTTTTTCTATTTGTTTGTAGATGAATTAAGAGTTGAAAGTGATTAAAAATGCATAGGCAAAAAGTTGATTGAGAATGAAAGGATGAAAAATATTTATTTATTTGGCATGTTAGGCCAGCAAAGAAGGCTTTGCTGGCCCTGAGAAATCGCCACTGCTGAGACGTGGGTTCTAGTCTAACTAGAACCCTAAACTCCACTGGCTGTTAAGTTTAGGGTTTTTGTTAAGGATTAGAGTTAATAAAATATGCATTTCTGTTAACTGTATTACATCATTTACAACTAAAAATACAACATGCTTTTGGCAAAATCTTGTGGACTTTTCAGCCAGAAAAACCATTTCCAGTTTCAGCCACTGGGGGCAGTGATTCGAATTTCTTTAAACAGATTTCAGCAGCAGAACTTTTGACCTCATGTCACCCCTGTACTGCAGTACATCATAATGTTGCAGAATGCCTCTCTCAATCTACCACTGTCTCATTTTATAAATGTTTTCAGTGAACATATATCTCTCTTTTTTATTATTTAGGTATCTGTCAGGTCAGGGCAAGCAGAGGTTTAGCTGCCTGTCTACTAAATGGAGATAAAAAAGGCTATACATTTCATCAGCAAACTCTTATCAGGAAATTGTTACTATAAAATTCAGTTGATTGCATCTGAAGGACAGTTCTCCTGAGACAATCATAACAGGCCCGAGCAGATCTTATCAGATGCCACTATCACTGGCCCAGTACTGTATGAATTAGTCTCCCAGGATGTGTGTGTGTGTGTTAAAGGTGCTAGTCGCAAGTGGATGAATAGACGGCAATGATGAGCCAGCAAAACTCGCCCTGGCATCACAATGGCCTATACAGCATAACACACCCCCATAATTTCAGAGGCTCATTAAATTGTGGGTGTTGCATGAACTTGAAATTATCCATTAATTTGAGGCAAAGACTTATTAATGAAATATCCACTGCAGCTCTATAGTTTTTGTAACACATATAATGTAGCTCAGCTACCGCAGTTCATATACTCTCCTGGACACTGGCACCCTGAATTTGATCAGTTAATCGCTATTGTGGCATGTTTGCAGCAGCTTAGGTGACCTTTAATTAACTGTGACTTTTAACATTGTAACAATTATGCCTCACGCACGCCTGACTGGGCTCCATTTACCACAGAGAAGCTTTGTTATTGCTGTTTATAATTGAGAATGCAGAGGCTGTTGAGATACCACAGTTATCATTAATTGCGAGAGTGCATGTACAAGGAGTATGTAATTGCTAAATGTTCGCTCACCCTTTATGGTATGCTCAAGCATCCATGCTGTGATGATTGTGCCATTTCATATTCTGTTTAATGTGGAATATTTTGTGTGCTATCGCCGTATTCAGAATGTATAACTCTTCTCCATACCTGAGTGTGTGAATGACAAAATATCTTTCTGTCAAGGAATGTTTGTCTCTGTATTTTTTTATTTTTTAAAGAAGAGGAAAAGAGATAAAGTGCAGGTGTGAAAGAAAGAAAAATGGCAGACACACTCAGGAATATGATTCTTATAATATGCTATTTTTACTATAAAAAAAAAGAACAAGCTGAAGGTCGAAGTTTGAAAAGTGGGTGAGTGGATAATGGCAGATTTAAGGCAGGTACTCATAAAATGAAACAAGGCAGTTTAAAAAGAGGTCTATAGGTGAGGGTGTGCTTGTTCAGGTCGGTTTGGCTGTTGCCACCCAGCCAACATTGAAAAGTGGGGCCCATGTAAGTTAGACATGGGCTTGAAGGATGGGCCCCAAATGGGTTTGCTTGTGGGTTCCATGTTGGCCCTATGTAGATAAGCCCATATGGATCTTGTGGAGAATCTGAGTGGGACTAATGTGGGGCCCAGCTGGGCAGCCTGCATTAGACCCATATAGGTCCCACTTTAAATAGCCCATGGCTGCATTTCCCAAAAGCATCGTAAGCTTAAGTTGATCGTAGAGACCATTAGCGCCAATGGTTTCTACGATCTACTTAGGCTTACGATGCTTTTGGGAAACTCAGCCCATATGAGTCACACAAAGGCTCATTATGGGTTTGTGCTTGGTTACTGTATTTGCCCCACATGATTATATGTGAGTACTTATACATCTAAGATCAGTATGGAGCTCTCCAGTTCTTTTGCTGTTTTTGTTTGATTGTCCTGTGTTTAGTAATTTATTTCCGATCAGTTTTACCAGAGGCGAGCTGCTGAATATTTGGCAGCACATGCCAGAAAATGTTTTACCGGTTTTTGATTATTCTGACTTTCTGTTGGACATTTTAGTTGGAGGAGCAGCGGTGCTGTACAAGCGCTCTAAAAGACGCAAACGTGGGAAGCGAGCTGGCTGGTGGTCAAGCTCTGACAGTGCGTCTTTCGAATAAACTGTAAGCCTTTTACTTGCCGTGGGAGTTTTCCTTGTGTATTCTTGTGAGTGTTTATATTCCTCCACACACGTGTGTGAATGCAACGCTGCAACAGCTGGCTAATCAGGTCACAGACACGGAGCAACAACACCCGGACTCACTTATTATTATTCTTGGAGATTTTAACAAGGTAAATCTCACACATGAACTGTCCAAATATAGACAGCACAATACATGTCCCACCAGAGACAGAAATACACTGGATCATTGCTACACAACAATCAAGGATGCATATCGCTCTGTCCCATGTGCAGCTTTAGGACTCTCTGGTCACTGTCTGGTTCATCTTCTTCTGACCTACAGGCAGAAGCTAAAATCAACTAAACTTGTAGTAAAGACTGTAATAAAGATGGACCAATGAAGCAGAGCTGGAACTACAAGCCTGCTTTGACTACACTGATTGGAGTATTTTTGAAGCTGGAGCCACAGACCTGGACGAGCTCACAGATACCATGACATCATATATCAGTTTCTGTGAGGACATGTGCATTCCTACTAGGACTTATTTAACATACAACAATGACAAATCATGGTTTACAGCACAACTCAGGCAGCTTCGTCAGGCCAAAGAGGATGTTTACAGAAGTGGGGATAAAATCTTCCAAATACAGGCCAAATACAGATTGATAAAGGAGATTAGAGTGGCTGAAAGAAGCTACTCTGAAAAGCTGAAAAAAACAGTTTTCAGCTAACAACCCTGCATCAGTGTGGAGAGGCCTGAAAGACTTTACCAACTACAAGACACCATCCCCCAACACTGTAGGGAGTCAACAACTGGCTAACGACCTGAATGTGTTTTACTGTAGATTTGAAAAGCCCAGTTACACAACCCACACCCGCTCCAACCTTCACAGCATACAAACATTGCACCTCCTGCCATCACCCTCCTCCCCTTTCCTGCTACTCAACATGCACTTAATATCTGTGAAGATGATGTGTGCTGGGTCTTCCAGAAACAGAAGACAAGAAAAGCAGATGGGCCCAGATGGTGTTTCACCCACTTGTCTAAAATCCTGTGCTGACCAGCTGGCCCCCATCATCACACAGATTTTTAACAGATCACTGGAGCAGTGTGAAGTTCCATGCTGCTTCAAACACTCCACAATCATCCCCGTCCCAAAGAAACCCAAGATCAAAGGACTTAATGACTACAGACCTGTCGCTCTGAAGTCTGTGGTCATGAAGTCATTTGAAAGACTGGTGTTGGCCCACCTGAAGGACATCACTGAACACTTTCTGGATCCCCGTGGATGATGTTGTCAATATGGGACTGCATTACATACTTCAACATCTAGACAGACTAGGGATTTATGCAAGGATACTATTTGTTGGCTTCAGTTTGGCTTTTAACACCATCTACCCCATCTCCTATGGAATAAATTAACCCAGCTCTCTATTCCCGGCTCTATCTGTCAGTGGATCACCAGCTTTCTGACAGACAGGCAGCAGCTAGTGAGAATGGGGAAATTCACCTCCAACACATGTACAATCAGCACTGGTGCCCCCCAGGGATGTGTGTCCTTCCCACTACTCTTCTCTCTCTACGCAAATGACTGCATCTCCAAGGACCCCTCTGTCAAGCTCCTGAAGTTCGCAGACGACACTACAGTCATCGGCCTCATCCAAGATGACGATGAGTCTGCATACAGAAGGGAGGTTGAACAGCTGGCCATCTGGTGCAGTCAAAAAAACCTGGATCTGAACATGCTTAAAACAGTGGAGATGATAGTGGACTTGAGGAGGAACACTGCTCACCATTCTGAACAGCACTGTGGCAGCAGTGGAGTCATTCAGGTTCCTGGGCACTACCATCTCACAGGACCTGAATTGAGAGACCCACATTGATTTTGAAAAAGGCCCAGCAGAGGTTGTACTTCCTTTGCCAGTTGAGAAAGTTCAACCTGCCACAGGCGCTGCTGATACAGTTCTACTCAGCAGTCATTGAGTCTGTTCTCTACATTTCTATTACTGTCTGGTTTGGTTCAGCTACCAAGTCAGACATCAGAAGACTTCAAAGGATAGTTCGGACTGCTGAGAGGATTACTGGCGCTTCCCTACCCACCCTGCTAGAACTGTACACATCCAGAGTGATGAAAAGGGCTGGTAAAATCACTCTTGAATCACTGCCCCATTCACCCAACACACTTCCTCTTTGAACTGTTGCCCTCTGGCAGGCGTTACAGAGCACTGAGCTCCAGTACAGCCAGGCACAGGAACAGTTTTTTCTGCCCCCAAAATACTTTTCTTTGGTCAATAAAACCATATGCAATTTTCAGTCCATCCATTCCTACTTATATCCATATTTCATTTATATTCTTTAACATATCCTACCTCTTCTTCAATACATTATATCACCTGCACATAACTGTATATCTGTATATAAAATATTCTAACAACATTATTGCGCTATTGTATATTTCTATTTTTTCATCTGTTGTATCATTTTTTATTTATTTATTTTTATTATTTTTTTATGTCACTATATGTATATATGTTTAAACGTATATATTTGTATATATGTTGCATTCCCTTGCACTGGAAGCTATGTCACCATGACAAATTCCTTGTGTGTGTGTAAGCATACATGGCAATGAAGATCATTCTAATTCTGATTCTAATAAGGGTTTAAAAATGGATCTCAATTGAGCAGAATAATTGTTCCTTTTACAATTAATTCTGCTGAGAAGCTGTTCAAGTGCATCAGTATATCACAGAAGTTTATTACTACATACTTGAAATAAAATTTTAGAATGCTGTTCAGCAAATATTATACCACATATAACATATCAGAAGTTCACTCTAGAAAAAAGTACATGGAAATTAAAGAAATGAAAAAGGTCAAGAGAGTTATTGAACACACTTTCAAGTTTAAAAACATGTTTTGCTTTGAAGAACCTTTTTAATGCAAAGTTTTTTATTTACCCCTCTATATACCTGCTCCTATTAAACATTATAGCCTCAGTTATGGTTTTACATAGAATATGAACAAACAAACAAAGCAATGCATGTGTGTCAATTAAGTATTTTTATTTTCTATAAAAAAGGGACAGAAACTTCTACATTATTTTATAGACAGAGTATTTTTACTCCATACTGACAACAGATCCTTCAAAGAAGAGCAAAGTCCCATGGAAACACAAAATAGATGTAATGAATGCTAAATTTCACAAAAATATCTGCACAATCCTCTATGATGTCTTCATTATTCATCACTGTGTATTTTGGTGTAACTGAGTGTTAGTTCCTCTTTGCAGGGAATGAGGTTGTGGGATCCAACAGTGTTCGTCTGAATAGAAATACACAATTAGGTTCGGAGTCAGTGTTTCAGTATGTGGACAATAAGTGAGCCCTTCACAATGTGAAAAAGTAAGTGATATAAAGCATGATGGGCACAGAAATTACATAGTATTGATTAATTATGGTGTATATGAATTCATGGCAAAAAATAGATATAATATAAGAGAGATAAAAGGCATACTTAAAACACACATAATCTGATGGCTTTAAGGCAGGCATATACTGTTATCAAAGCAGACAATGACAGGATCGATACCTGAAATTACAATATAAATCCCAAATATTACCTCCTTATTCAGAACATAATGGCAAAATAACAGCTCAACTTTTGTATTGGTCACACATGTCCTGGTAGGAATCTCTAAAAAACAAACAAAAAAAGACAATCTTATGGGTAGTAAACCACAAGTTACAGAGAGTTTTACTTTGTAAATGTTAAAATTTAAAGAGCTAATTTGGGACATTTTTGCAAAATTAAACTTACCCATGTGCTGTGCTGGCTTTTTCAAGCAATGACAAAATTGTCTGTTGTCTGATAACAGGCATAGTTTCATTCATTCTGTAATTATTATTTAGAGGATATGATCACTAAAGTTGGTCCATCAGTCTCATGCCCTGCAGGGAGAGAAAAAAAGATGTCATGAGCTCTAGGTTCGATCTTCATGAATCCCATCCATGATTATTAAATATATTTGCAAAAAATAACTGGATGCAGGTTTTATTTGGACTATGTGAACCTACTTTTCTAAATCTAAAGGTTAAGAAGCCGAGTAAAATATCTTTAAAAATTATTTTGTGCAAATAGTCATGTAAAGGCTTAGGGAAAGTTCTGCATTACAGTTTACTGTAGCCTATGTTCATCTTGGATTTTGATGATGTGAATGAGCTGAGAAAATGTGATCTCCCTAACACAAACAGTTGCAGCTGTAGTGGTAACTAAAAGTGTTATGAATGTGCTACCAATCATAACTTCAAATTTGGCCAACCTCTTAAAAAATGTTTACTCCCAAACAGCACATATGCGATTAAACTGTAAACTTTAAATTCAACACGGTTTAACTTTCAAAAACTTTGAGTGGAACAAAAGAGAAATAAGCATACCCTCACTCCCATTTAACTGAGCTAATGAGATTTGTAGTCCCTGACTACTTTCCCGCTAAACAACTAATGGTTACTACGGAGGCTCTGAACCGCACGGTGGAAAAAAAAAATAGTGTCTCAGTTCCTTCCTGAGCCAAAGTCTTAAATTTTTTTTTCTCTTCAAAAATTTGTTTTTTCTCTCTTCAAAATTTTTTTTTTTCTCCACCGGACGTGGGATACAGCATTCGTAGAACACATCAACAGCAGAACCTCGAGTTCAAGATTACCCCGAACTCGCAAATAACCCCTCCCAATTTACTCATGGCATTTTCGCAATAACAGCCAGCCCACGTCCCCTGCAAAAATTTGCAGTACCAAAACCCCCCCTAACAACAGAAATCATTATACTTTTATAGCTTCACGCCCATACTGCTAATAGCGATACTATAGGTGATTCCTCACCCCTCACCAATTTTTTGAAGAGAAAAAAAAAAAATAATTGAGAGAAAAAAATTTTTTTTTGAAGAGATTTAAAAAAAAAAAAAAAAAACATTTTTTGAAGAGAGAAAAAAATTTAAGACTTAGGCTCAGGAAGGAACGGAGACATTTTTTTTTTCTTTTTTTTTTCACTTTGCGGTTCAGAACTTCCATAGGTTAAAACATATATATATATATATATATATTATAAAATTTACCTGTGCAGAGTGTTGACAGTCTGTGAAATTGGTCCGTTGAGCTGCCAGGACTCCAGTGCTGTGAGTCAACTGGCAGCGATTTTCAAAGGACAGTTATATTTGATAAAACAAAAGTGCTGGAAAAAAGAACCCTATGCCCAATGTAAAGAACCATTTCAGCACAAAAGGGATTTTTCAGGAAGATATGTTTCAAAATAGAACTAAAGTAGTCAGTAAAGAACCTTTAAAGAACCATCTTTTTTAGAGGGTAGTTACCTCAAGCCAAGGATATATTTCTAATAGACTTATCCCTTAAAATGGCTTTTTTTATTTTTAAACTCTGCTTAACAAGGAAAGATACCTTTTATCGCGTCACGGCGTCGCGTCTGGTTAGGACGTGGTGCTAAGGTATTTTCAGGTTGCTGCTTTTTACAGTGTAAGTGAATACTGGCTGATAATGTCAGACATTCGTAATGTGTAATAGGCAATAGACATGTGTAATAGCTTATTATGGTTAAGACTACTGGTGTAGACCTAAAACAGGCACATTAACAGACATGCCATATCTTGATAAAGTTAGGATAAAAAAACACCACTGTTGATCACTGACTTGCAAATAAAATCATTACGAAGATAGTTCATGTAATATAATTTAAGACATCATTATCATGGGGTAATAAAATGAACCTAATTAACTACTTATAGAATTAATATGAATTATAAATGTGAACTTACAACACAGGCCATGAACTCAAGGTCTCCTTCATGGCTTCCACATCTTGTACAGTAGTCAGTTAAAAGACTGCTTCTTCAGGGATAAAATTATTTAAGTTGTTTTCCTGCTAAAGTTCCTCACCATTTCATGACAGTGAAAATGTCATGGTTACTTTCATAACCACCGTTCCCTGATGGAGTCCACCAAAGCAGACAAAGAGCTGCTCGGAGCTTCTAAAGCTCTGCGTGCGATCCAATTAGATGTGTAAAGCTCACACCGGACACAGCAACACCAAGGTTGGGTCTGCCTCCTCCTGGGGCAGTGCTTGCAGGTTCACCACCTGATCCCTAAAAGGGGTTGTGGGAACCTTGGGCACATAGCCTGGTCAGAGTCTCAGGATCACTTGAGAGTAACCCGGACTGAACTCCAGGCACGATTTGCTGACAGAGAACACCTGCAGGTCCCCTAGCCTCTTGATGTATGCTACCATCGCTGTGTTGTCCATCCAGACCAACACGTGCTTGCCCTGGATCAGCGGCCGAAACCTCCGCAGGGCGAGCTGTACTGCCAACAACTCTAGGCAGTTCAGGAGCTGGCAGCTGTGTGCCCATTGAATATGGTGCCCCAGCCCATCTTGGAGGCATCTGTTGTAACCACAATGGGCCTGGAGACCTGCTTTAGTGGAACCTCTGCCCGTAGAAATGCCAGGTCGGTCCAAGGGCTGAAGAGGCGGCGACAGACCGGTGTGATGGTCACGCAATGTGTTCCGTGGTGCCATGCCCATCTCGGGACTCGAGTCCGAAGCCAGTGCTGAAGCAGTATCATATGCATCAACCCGAGCGTTGTGGCCACTGCTGAGGATGCCATATGCCCCAGGAGCCTCTGAAAGTGTTTCAGTGGAACTGCTGTTCTCCATCTGAACGCCTTCAGACAGTATCGCACCAACTGTGCGCGCTCGTTCGTGAGGCGTGCCGTCAACGAGACGGAGTCCAACTCCAAACCGAGACAAGAGATGCTCTGAACCGGGGAGAACTTGCTCTTTTCCCAGTTGACCCGAAGCCCCAGTCGGCTGAGGTGCCGAAGCACGTGGTCCCTGTGTGTGCACAGTAACTCTCGAGAGTGAGCTAGGATCAGCAAGTCGTCGAGATAGTTGAGGATGCGGATGCCCACTTCCCTTAGGGGGGCAAGGGCTGCCTCTGCGACCTTCGTGAAGACGCAAGGGGACAGGGACAGACCGAAGGGGAGGACCTTGTATTGGTACGCCTGGCGTTCGAAGGTAAACCACAGAAAGGGCCTGTGTTGTGGTAAGACCGAGATGTGGAAGTATGCGTCCTTCAGGTCTACCGCCGCAAACCAATCTTGATGCCGGATGCTTGCTAGAATGTGCTTTTACATCAGCATCTTGAATGGGAGTCTGTGCAAAGCCCAGTTCAGTACTCGCAGGTACAGGATTGGTCGCAACCCACCGCCTTTCTTTGGTATGATGAAGTAAGGGCTGTAGAACCCCTTCTTCATCTCGGCTGGAGGGACAGACTCTATCGCGCCCTTGCGTAGAAGGGTAGCAATCTCCGCACACAAGGTAGCGGCGTTCTTGCCCTTCACCGAGGTGAAGCGGACATTGCTGAACCTGGGCAGGTGCCTGGCTAACTGAATCGCGTAGCCAATTCGGACGATCCAGACCAGCCATCGCGACGGGTTGGAAAGCGCGAGCCACACGCCCAAACTCCGGGCGAGGGGGACCAAGGGAATGATCACGTCAGACATACCGGCAGGTGGGGCCTCATTATGCAGCGGGGCTGAGCTCGAGGTGCCACATCGAGGGGATACGAGCCCTGTGGCCGTGCTGAGTCCAGGGACATCGAAGCACTTACCTGGCTCCTGCCGCCCACCATAAGATTGGCCGAAGGAGGGGGAGAAGGAGTCTCATCCCCATAGTCCACCGGACCCAATCTCGTGTGTGCGTGTTTGTGCCACAGCCGGGTGTACAGGGGTGGGGGGACCGCCACTGGAGCACCATACCTGCAAAGATGAGATGATGGATGGTGGTCGTGATGATGGCTGTGCACACCGGACAGTGTAGCAGGTCTCCTTGCCCCAGGGTCGCCTGTCTCAGGGGCACTTTGAAGGCTTCCTTGGGTTCTTAGCGGCTGGCCATGAATCGGGTGGCATCTACTTCCTGCGCTGGGCTCTACACCGGGGCTGGGCCATGGGAGTGGGCTGTGGTGGAGCCGATGTTGATACAGCAGGAGGACGCCCTTGGCGATGAGCAGACAGGGCGTGGGGTTTTGCGCTGTGCCGGGGCAGGATGTGATGTATGGCCTCCGTCTGCTGCTTCACTGCCGAGAACTGCTGGGCTAAGTCCTCGACGGTGTCGCCAAATAGGCCAAACTGGGAGATGGGGGCATCAAGGACCGTGCCTTGTCAGCCTCGTGCATCTCAACCAAGTTGAGCCACAGGTGGCACTCCTGGACCACGAGGGCAGACATCGTCTGCCCGAGAGACCGTGCTGTGACCTTTGTTGCCTGGAGAGTGAGGTCGGTCGCCGAGCGCAGTTCCTGCATCAATCCCGGGTCAGAACTACCCTTGTGCAGTTCTTTTAGCACCTTGGCTTGGTATACTTGCAGGAGAGCCATGGCGTGCAGGGCGGAGGCGGCTTGTCCGGCGTCACTGTAGGCCTTAGCCGTCAGGGACGACATAAACCTACAGGCCCTGGACAGGAGTTTCGGGTGCCCGTGCCAGGTGGTGGCGATCTGCGGACATATGTGCACCTCGAGCGCCTTATCCATCTGGAGGATCACCGCGTACCCCCTGGCCGCTCTGCCATCGAGGGTAGCGAGAGCAGGGGAGCTGAAGAGATCGTGACCGGGCAGTAAAAGGTGCCTCCCACGATCTTGTCATCTCCTCATGCACTTCTGGGAAGAAAGGAACAGGGGCAGGGCGTGGTTGTCAGCGGCGCCCGAGCCCAGGAACCAATCATTGAGCCGCGAGGTTTCCGGGGAGAATGGTGGGTTCCACTCTAGCCCGACACTCGCGGCCGCCCGGGAAAGCATGTCCATCATTTCCGCGTCAGCCTGTGACTGGGCGACCATTCCCGAAGATGGAAGCCCAATTGAAGCCTCTGCGTCTGACTGGACAAGCCCGCTCTCCGATGCTGTGCTCGATAACTCATCCTCTTCCAGGCTCTGAACAAGGGGTCGAACTCGCCCTGAGATGAGCCGGCGATCTCATCCGAGTGCGTGACCGGGGCAAGCGAGCGTGCTGGGGAACGGGAGGTCCGTGGGGGGATACCCGGCGGAGGTGGTCCCATTGAGGTCCCCAAATCTCCCCCAGTGCTAACCGGCATGGCCTCATACCCATAGGTAGAAGGACCGAGGCGGGGAGCCACTGGGGTGGCTTGCTTTCTTACAAATGCAAACCATGACTGCAACTTTGCAATGGTCATGTTCTGGCAACGAGGACATGATCCATCCTCGAACGATGACTCCGCATGGGAGGCGCCCAGACACGTAAGACAGCGATCGTGGCTGTCGGAAGCGGAGAGATAACTACTGCAACCAGGAATAACACACAAACGGAAAGGCATCTTTAAAAAGACGCGTCTTTAAAAAGACGTTCTGTGTGTGCCGCTCTTTCAGAAAGAAAATATACTCTATTAGAATATACTCTTTTAAATGTTCTGCCGAAGTGCCCAGGGGCATTCTCTGCAAACCACAGATGCAGAGGGGGAGAAGCCGCTGAAATGCACCGTAAGATCCAGCAGAGAGAGGTGAATGAACTCGGCAGATGAATTCAGCTCAATGAATAGAACCGCTCGGCTCCGAAGAGAAAATCTGAATGAGTGGTTGCATACCAGCTCCTTTTATACCCGTATGTCCGGGGGAGTGGCATGCAAATTCCACTCGCCAATTCTCATTTGCCTTTAAAAAAAAAGATCAGAGCTGTTTGGGTCTCCCAAGAGTGACCACTAGTGTCACTACATCGACACAACGTCGAGTGAGTGACAGATAGGGAACAAATCTGCAGCACTTAAATCTTCAGACACACAAGACAAGCTGAGAAAATACTGCCTCAGCAAAAAACAATTCCTGGTCTTCCACCTGTCCTTTGTGCGAACTATATCCTTCTGCCGGGAACTCTATATGTTACTATATGTTTATATTAATATATATATTTAATTTAGTTAATTAATTAGGATCTGTTCAAATTATGATTTATTAAGATATATCTATTTAAAATAAATAACCAGCCAAAATGTTACCATTAATGGCTTAAAGTTGATATGTAAACCAAATAAAATGTTGCCCATGTAGATCCCATGTAGGTCCCACACAGTATATCAACATAGGCAAGCCCATGTGGGACCTGTATTACTAAAACCATATGGGACCCACAAAATTTGCCCAGTTTCAGCCCATGCCCACTTGGAACACATGCCACCTGGATATAACCCATATAGGGCCCAAATGTATGCATGTTGGCTGGGCATAGGGTCTTACACAGTGGTGTAGTAGTGACTGAAGAGGTGGGCATACTGTGTTTTTATCGAGGACTCTAAGTTTAATAGCATAACTTTTTATTCAAATGCATTAATATTTTCACTTTTAACAGCAAGGTAGATATACAGCGCAAAATAATTATGGTGACTCCAGCGCTGCAGGCGCATCTCACTGTAGATGATATGATTGGTTAGAAAATATCCAAAATCGCGTCTAAAATGAACGTTCTGATTGGTAGCTCAGCTAAGTCGAACTGTCTTATTTCGCTCGTGCCTTCAGTTGTGGCCCCGCCTCCCACTGCTCCGTGCAGAGAATCTCTGTACACTTATTAAAAATAATAATAATTATCACAATTCACTCAACGGCACTGTGGCATCACCCCAATATAATTAAAAGTTATGGGTCAAAAGCCTCCTCACTGTTTTGGCGGCCATACAAATTATAACTATTTTAGGTGGGCATACGCAAAATCCGTTGAAAGATAGGTAAACATTTTGGTAAATGTTTACTTTTATACATGTTTTTTTGACTTCTAATTTATCAGAAATTTTCCACGGACCCCCTAGCACCCCATTGCAGCCCCCTGGGGGTCCCTGGACCCCAGTTTGAAAACGCCTGCCCTAGACTACACTACTGGTCTTACACCCTGTCTACACCCGACGCGAGCAGAGCGTCGCGTCTCGTCAAAAGTAATAGAACCCCATTGTAATCAATGATACAGTCTACATTGGAAGCATCCATTGTGGCGTGTCCTTTGCGGCACGTCTGTTGCAGCGCGTCCATCGCGCCAGCAATATACATGTTTCCCGTTCCATTTTGCACTGCATGCGCTGACTCTACTTCACAAATGAAACTGTTTAGAACGTTCGTGTTGACGCGTCCAGTGTAGACAGCCTCAAGCCGCTGCGGCACGTCGGTGTAGATAGGGTGTTAGTCAGGACACGGAGAGCTTTTGGTATAACATCAACTACAACATAAATCAACTATAATATCTACTAAACTATCAATAATTGTGCTAAATGTGTTGCTTGCAAAAAATTCTTTTGTCAGAATACACGGCTACTTTCAAATGGCTGTCAGTGGAGAACACAGAATAGTGTAGTAACATCATCTACCAGTAGGTGTTAATTCGACCATGCTCTCCAACCAAACCAACATGAACACACAGGAAATCTACATGTTGCTATCGAATGTTCTGGAACCCTGAAATTGACCCTATTCTGATGAAGTACTGACAAGTGGCAGACATTTTTGCGTCAATTAAAATCCATTTACCTTTTCCTGTGGTGCTACTGATAGCGAGTTGTGCGATTAGCTTCAGAGATATGGGTTCAGGTCCCATGGAAACCAGGAAGAAATCACGTTCACATAATCAATGATGAGTATGATTCAGAGATTGCATCTTCCCTTTAGAATTACATATTTACTCCACTGACAGTTATGTTTAGTGTTGGGGTTTGGGTTAGGGAGTAGGGTTAATAAAATATGCATTCCTGTTGACTGTATTACATAATTTACAACTAAAAATCCAACTCGTTATTGGTGCCACTCTGTGGACATTTCAACCAGAAACTGGAGCTCACACATGCACACATATGTTCAACAACACTTCCAGCTTCAGCCACAGGGGGCAGTGCTTAGAATTTCAGTAAGCACAGACCGATTTCAGCAGCAAAACTTTTGACTTCCTGTCATTGAATTCATAGTAAGATCAGTCTGTCCAAACCTAGACACCTTGGCATCTACAACAAATTATGCTAAATCTTTACTCAGAACTACAGTTTAGCCATTTTTGCAATTACTTTTAGCCAACAACAAACTCAAACTGTTTGACAAACTGTTTTGCTTGAAAAGTGTGCTACCTTTTTTAAAAATAGTATTTAGTGTTTTAACTTTGTCTTTCATTGTTAATTGTAATTGTAATATTTATGTGTTTATTTTGTATTACAATATAGTTGATTTTGGTAATTGTCCAAACAGGCCACTATATATTTTGTATTTTTCTTAGCGGTCCTTCATGTACCATCCTAGCAATGGTATTGGACAAAGCCTATGGCACATTTGAACAAATGTTTCCTAAAAGCAAATGTACAAGTAGACGCAACATAATTTACCTTGAGTATGTCATTACATCTAACTGAAAAAGTAATTCTCTTTAGACTTTTAACATTCCCACAGTGTGTAAGATACAAAAAAAAAAAAAAAAAAAAGTGTGATATTCTAGCTTTCCCTCCTTCCATTTTTCATCCATTAAAATCTTTAATCATCACCATATAATTTCCATATCCACATTTTTTTTTTATCTCCATAAAAAGTTACTTAAATTCTCTAATAAACCATTTCCTCTACTATTTCTATCTTCCTTGTTTTCTTTATTAGCATATCTTCTATTCTAATATATTCCCATCTATACCAATATAAAAAAAAAATTGGAAGCTAGAAGCTTTTTTTTTTTTTTTTTACACATATTCATGACACTACTATCAGTATTATGTTCATTCTCTGAAACCCTGAAATACTCATCACTGGCCAGTTTCCCAGAAAATAAATAAGCTCCTAGATGGAAAGAAATCAATTAAGAACTGGTATTTTCACAATGTCGTAGGAGCTCTGCAAGAATGGATATACGATCCAAGCTTAGCACCTCAGTGTGTCTCTCTGGCTCTTGTGAGCTCAGACAAGTCCCCTTTCTGTACTAGAGAATGTGAAACCACTCACTTCAATTCAGAAAGTCTCACTAATTCTTGGCACAGGAGTAAACACCTGCTTTAAAAGAAAAGAATTCAGAGATAAATGATAGAATTGAGTTTCATCAATTATCTAATAATGCATATTTGATACTTTTAAGCGGTTGTTCCCAACTGGTTTTGCTTCAGGACCCAGTTTTACATTGGACATCAAGTGGTGACCCAACACAATAATGTGTGTAACCCAGAGGAATAGTTCACCCAAAAATGTTTTTTTTAAAATCTGTCATTGACTTACCCTCTTGTCATTCCGAACCCATACAACTTTTTTTCTTCTGCACAACACAAAAGGATCACAGATCTCCATACAATAGCAGTGGAAAGTACCTTACTTTAAAGCATAAAAAAACTTTAAAGCACCCAAAATTTTCATCAAAAGTAAAAGTGTGCTTCATATTTCAAGCCATCTGAAGGCATAATTTGAGGTCATCCAGTGCTGCTGATTAGTACTGCACTTGTGGTAGCTTTGTGTTTGGATCTAGTTTTCTAATGTAAACTTTGTTGTTTCAATGGGTGCTACATATGAGCTGGTGAGTTACAAAGCTCGAGAGCAGAGGAGGACTGGTCTCTCTCACCCATGCAGCACTGACGATCCGCTTTTCTCTCACGCAGCGCTGTCCAATGGTTAATACAGCGCAAGTTGTGCTACCCATTTGAATTTGAGATAGAATGATCTGTTATACACACAGATGATAAGGGAACCTTAACGGCTCCATGCTTAGGTTACCATATTAAACAGCCATGACACTGATAACAGCAATGATGAGGTAAATAGGAAAACACTGCGCCATGCACAATGGTAATTACAGGCTTTTCAATCCACACATCACCACCCTTATAGAAATTTACCTTGAAGTTAGTAGCACCAGTAGAACTATAAAAACTATGGTGTTTTGGCAGAAATGTTGCATATATTTACAGCAAATCTTACTATTATTTGATTATATCATTAGTTTATTTATTTATTTATTTTTAACCTATAAAAAGGTCTAAATATGGTAATGAGAAGTATGGTTTTACATGTGATTACCAGGGATGGGCAGTATTTCAGATACATGTATTTGAAATACATATTTGAAATATAAAATACTTTTTTGTACTTTGTATTTTAAAGTCTTTGAAAAAAATCTAAAGTAATTTGTATCTAAATACATTGAAGTTTGCTATTTGTGTATTTTCAAAATAAATAAAATACTTTTTGCAAGTCAACCTCTTTATTAGGCTGCTGATTTCCTGGGTGCTTCTCATTTCTGAAATTGTGCATACTTGTTTTTTCCTTGCTCCACCTTCTAAGGAAAATAGGAAAGGATGGAAGGAAAGGAAATGAGAATGGAGGAATCAAAGCAAGACGGATTGGTAAAATGAAACATCCTGCTCACCCACGCGTCACTTCAGAGTGCCGTCTCTGCGCAGCTGCATTACATCGGAGTGCTTCACGTTATGTCGTTGAAACTTAATTCATTAATATTTTCATAATAAATACTAATTATTCAAGATGCACAGTTAAAGTATATGACCATTGTGGTTTATTTAAACTGCAAAGGTGAAACACTAATTAAAGCTGTTGTGTGAGATATGAAGGGGCAGGAGAATTTATGTGTGCGTCAGGTGCTTCGACCAAACAGTCTTCCGCATAGGATGTTCCTGTGCTTCCTTGCTCAAGCATCCTCAAGCAGCTCCCTCTGTCCTCGATCCTCACCTCCTCAAGGTGCATTTAAAGAACTGATACGTCCTTCCTGATCGGTTTCCGTGTCACAGGCTCGAGGACGGAGGAGCAAAGAAACGAGGATGCACAATTTAGGAAATGAGAAGCACCCCTTGTATCAACTAGTTCAGGCATGCCCCCTAACCCCAACTTTCATACACACGAGCTGCAGATGTCAGAGAGAACGGCTCCATCTAGCATTGGGTGAGCGGATTTTCTGCATAACTGCAAGGAAATATGGAGTATGATAAGGTGAGGATGTGATGGTCGATTCTACTTGTTACAAAAAAACATAAAAATTGCTGGCAACTGTCATTTAATTTCCATTAAAATATTAAAGTAGCTATGATACTTCTCGCCAGCCAATGCAATGGGTGTCAACAGTGAGGAAATCAAAACTAGTCCGCAGCCAGCTATCGTTAGCGAGTTCACTAACTATCGTTAGCTAGATTGCTAGCTAGCAAGCTAAAATGGAACATCATTCAGATTTGCCTTCAATTAACATGCAGGAATAAAAGAGCACTGGCAAGGGGAAAATAGCGGTAGCACTAGTACTGGACGTTAGCGCTAGCTAGACAGTCTTGCTAGCTAATCGGTTGTTGGTGTTAGCAACTGCTTGTGTATTTACTAGCTAGTCAAGTGTGTAAAGCATTACTCCTTGCTAGATAGCAAGAAAAGTACCCACTATTTTACATGTGATTTATTTTAAGAGGGATTTTTTTTTCTTTCTTATTTCCTAGTGGGTAGGGGAAGGGAAGAGGTAGGTAAAATGAAGAGGTAGGTAAAATGAAAACAAAAGTTTCTAAGCAGTTGTACACCAAAATGTTCTTTGCATTTAGAACAGGTCCAGTTAGATTTCAGCCTAATAGTGATACTTCATTGAATGACCAATTTTACATGTATTTTGTGTATTTTCAAGATACAAAATACTGTATTTTATTTTGATATTTTTTTTTTCTACACAGTATTTTGCATTTTATTTAGATACATTTAAACTGAGGTATTTTGTCAATTTTAAATATATTTTCATGTATTTGTGCCAATAACTGGAGATTACCAAGGTCTTACTAACACAGTTAAACTCTGGATACAATGCAAGAACTATGGTCATTTATTTATTTATTTATTAATAAGAGCAAGTACAAAGGAGAATTTAATAAAAGGGCTTTAAAGACTGGACACCCATGCATTATGGATGAAGGAAAAAGTGAACAAAAGAAGTCCTACTGTCAGAATGTTTGAACACAACCATACATAAATAAGTTGTTAATTAAACTTTTAACAGATATTATTGTTGTTAATTTCAGTAAATTTACATCAGCGTCCAAACTCAAAAATCAATGCTTTACTGTCAAATGTGCATTATATGTGACAAAAAATATGCAATATTAATACTGTTGCCTGCATTTGCGTTTCAATAATAAGGCTACAATTTTGAAAAAACACTATTACAGTTTTAACCTTTGTTAACTTGGACATCAAGGACAGCCAGTTAATTTTGTTTAGTTATTAATTGATTCAATAAGCTGTCCCGTATTCTCTACCATTCAGTACATAATCTCCAAACCTGAATGATATCTGCCGTTACATTTATGAAGGGCAAATATCCAAACTGATATTTTACTGGCCAAAGCCTCTTTCCCATTTTTAATCACCCTCTTCATTCTCTGCTAATGCATTATTTATCTTGGTGGGTCATATTTGTAATGATTTTTAAATTAGCTCAAGACAAACAATTAACTGCTGCTGTGGCTTGATATGGAAGGTACACTGCACTGGAGGTTTTAGCGTTTTTGTCACGGTTGGAGGACAGCAGAGTCTGGCCATGAAGGCCTCCTCTAGTGACTGTCGCCATTTGTCATTCAATATGTTTCTATTCCATTCGGAACACAACAGGGTAGAAACTGGTGTAACGGTGAGTCCTGAATCGCCAACCTACAAGAATACCCACCAGAGTTCTGAACCTATAAGATTGTATTCAAATAGCGTGATGCTTTTCTATAACAAATCCAAAATAACACAGACTACTTGTAGAACTGAAAAGCACAATTTTTTATGGACTGCTTTAATGAATGGAAGGCGAGCTATAAAGAAATATGGAGTGTCTTGAAAAATTTATATATTTGAATAATGAAGGACAAGAGGGAAATGTGCTGAGTTCTGTGGATGTTTAGTTTTTCAATTCACAAGAAATAAAACAGACTTAGCATGTCTGGGGGTAGAGGTATAGAAGAAATAAAAAAGAAACACTAAAATGTCATTTCAGTGAATGGGGAAATCGTGGGTCTCTGTGGGTGAATCTCATGAAAACATGTCCAGGTTACATTAGACTCCAAAAAAATAAAATAATAATAATAATAATAATAATAATAATAATAATAACACATAAAAATTAAATAACATTTAATTTATGTTATTTTTATAAAAAATTAAGAACAATTAACCCACATCCGGACATTTTACTTTTGAGCTTTTCTTTTTTTTTTATATATATATATTTATTTTATTGTTTTGCCATTATTATCAATTGTGATTTTTATTAGATTCTTGTTATTGTAATACAGTAATTTTTATATAATACAATGTTTTTTTTTTTTTTCAAAGTCAGCATATATTCAATGCAGTATAAATATTTTCATGATACTTTACAATTAAAATATATATTTAAAAAAAAAATTCACATTGCAGTAATGAGAATTGGGCTGGTGGTGAGATTAAGCTTAATTTCTTGTGAAAATAATGTCAGAATGAAATTATTTCCTTTTTATTCAGGGGTGAAATGTGATCTGGACAGCTTTCATTATGATTCACCCTTGTATGTTGTTTATATTATAAATTATTATTATTATCTTTTTTCTTATTTGATTTACTTTCATTTATGTGTTTAAAAAAAAAAAAGACATTTCTTGATATATTTAAGAAATTACAGTTCCTTTCAATGCAAAGTGCTGCCCAAAATAGCCCAAAACCAAGTGCAAATAAAGTGTTTTCAGCTGTTTATACATCTGCGCTTGATTTCCTGGGTCAACATGAGAGATGCTTAAGGCAATATTGTTCAACCAATCAGAGCCAGCAATATCAGGATGTGCCTCAGTCCACCTTGATCCCCTAATATTCCCTGTATTTTAGTTAAACCCTCTTGTATCCCTGCATTTGTGATGTAACCATTCTTTTAGCTAATTTGGAAAGGGTCTTCTTAATTTATCAGCCCACTCAAAACCACACAGAAAGGTGTGGAACATGCTCTTTTCATGTTGAAATCCACAACCCTGATAACTGACTCAACAAATGTGCTTTCATGGGAAGCTAGGTGGGTAAACTGTTATTGATACGACCACCACACATTATAACTGTTTGATATTTGTTATTGGATATACTGCTTAAAATTAAAGAGGAGTATCTACTGGTAGGCAGTAGATGAGAGGTCAGTTGTATTAGAATTATCAGTCTGTATGTCCCACAATGAACGTAATCTTAATAAAAATTAGTTTACTTCCTTACTCTTTCCTGCAGCAAATAACTTCAAGTTAAATGGAGATTGCACTGTAAACTGCTGTGCATTAATTAACATTTTTCTCTACAGAAGACCTCATAGGACCTGCCATTATGCCAGCAACAGATGTTCTCCAATGTTGCTGTTAAACAGAAGTCGACAGGGTTTAGACGTTGCTTTACACATTAACAAATGAGCCAATTTAGTTTTATTATGTCTCTGAAGGGAATTTTTATATACTAGAAGCCCAGAACCATGATCCATGTAAATATCAATTCTTTGTTTTAGCTCTTGTGTTGTGTTAGCTCTATTATCTTTGTCATATATTTAGGCTGATCTTGGAAACATTATTATCAAAAAAAAAAAAAAAAAAAAGACAAAAATTTAATGAATTCCGTGTCTAAAAAACTCAAAATCTTATAGATATTTGCATTGGAATGAGAATATCAAATTCAAATTCTTAAAATAACTAAAGAATTAATAGCATCCTAAAATCACATCACATCCTTTGCAGAATGTTGGCACTTTGCAAATAACCTTTTACAGTCTTAGTGAGCTTCAGTCCTATTCTTCAAAATGTGTAACTCCTGAGAGCTTAAAGGAGTTTCTTTTTTTCCCCATCATCTTTCTACTGTGAAATAAGTGTTTTACCACAGTTTCAATGTCATCTCAGAATATTTTTATGTGCACTAAAGGCAGTATTCCCACAATAAAGGCGATAAAACTGCGGGATGCTTATAGAAACATTCTGCCGTTATGAACCGTATAGTTTTCATAATGAGCCAGTCCACCATATTTATTCATTTCATCCACAGTCTCACTCAGATGAACAAGACGAGCGCAGTTTGCATAATCTCCTCTGTGAAATTCTTCAGTATCAATAATGCAATCTGATTTCAATTAGTTGCTTATTGTTCCTCTATGATGCCTTTTTCCAGAATTATTCCACTCAGGCTGTCACTGTACATTTTAAGGAAATCTCCACCTGCTGTGTTCTGTGGGGAGGTACAGTACTTCAGGATCTGTAATGTGATGCTAAAGGTACAGTATGGTATAGCTAGATACTTTGACCCCTTTCTTACAATTGCAAAGTGATGGAGTGCTACAAAGCACTCAAATGCCCAGCTTTGGGAGACTTTTCAGACACCTGAAGGCCTAAGTTGGGGACTGTTACAGGGAAATGGCAGTCCACACTCTGGCCTCAAGCATGGCCACATGGCCAACAGTCCCTTTATGGAACGTCTCGTCATATTACACACTGAAATGTGAAGTTAGTTCTGAGAAAAGTTTGCACAATTTTCTTTACAACCTTTCTCTGAGACTATGGCATTATCTGAATTCAGCATTTTTCTCTTCATCGGTCTATTATTATGGTATCATGGATTTCAGGTTTACCCCCATTTTGACTCAAAAATCGCCCGCTCTTATTAAGTCACATGCCTTTTGATATCTGTCTAACAAGATACTACATTTTTACAAAAGTACATGAAAGAACACTGGGGGCTCTATTTTCTTGACCGCGCTAGGCACTTGACATTTTTGTGGGATCGCTAATTCTAAAGCGCAATTTTCGTTACAGCACAAATGGGAATGGGTGGAAGTGTTTGTGCTTTTTGTGGGTCTATGAGCGCAAAGTGTGGGTATATTGTGTGTTAATGAATTTCCTGAGAAATAGGTTATTGTGCTTAGACGTTTCAGAACCACGTCTGTTTTCAGCGTGAAGTCTAAATTCAGTTTGCACATTCCACCAGCAGGTGGTAATAAAATTCACATCCAAACTCTGAAAATAATATTGTGGAACATCAAATTATGTCCCTAACAATCACAGTTGTATTCATTTCATGAAAAAAAAAAAAGAGATTTGTCTTAAACTATCTATCAAGGTCATGGTTTATTTTTCAATGAATTAAGATCATATATACAATTTATTTATGATCTAAATGAATTGGTATTTTCCACCTGTTGTTGTAGAGTGATTTTTAAGTCACTGCAAAAGGGGCCGGTGGAAGAAGTTGGAGACGGTAACATTTTGGGATTTAGGGAGGTGGTTTTAAATGACATTTAACCGCTTCGTTATTTTGATTATATAGTATTTTTGTTTAGTTTGAAATGTTATTTGAATTTAGAAATATTTTTAGTTTAAGTTTTTTGTTTCAATAAATTAATGTAATTTTTAAAGCAAAAGCAACTGGTAGAAGTGGTGCGTGCAAAAAAAAAAAAAAAAAAAGAAAAGATCCCTCGATCCATAGCCTAACCTAGTAGGCCAATACAATCACTGTTAATACTAATCATGAACTGTGTATCACTTATATTTATATTCGCTATAATTTAACGGATCCTACGTCCAAATCTTGACGAGAACCACATTTTCCATGCATATAAAAAGGAGTGTGTCAGTGTCATAGATATATGCCTGACATTCAACAAGGACGCAGTTAATGCACAAAAGAAAATAAGTCCATATTTTTGTTCTGGTAATTCATTGCATACAGCCCATTTACACTATCATCCTCTTATGAATGTGCTGTCTTTGTTTTTAAACACTTTGCACACACAGATTGCACACACTCATGACTAGACTAATCAACAGCATTGCGCTTAGCGCTAATGCTCTTCAAATAGGGCCCTGGGTCTCATTCACTAATAATTGTGTGGATTTTGCATATTTGTAATTACAGGAAAAGTTCTAACAAAAATTTTCCACCTGATTCACAACACGTGGGTATGCACATGTGCATGAATGTAGTTACAGCTTTGGCCTCTGGAGGCAGTTCGGACATTCCAAAAGCATAGACAGATTTTGGCCAAAAACATGATCAAGCCAGGCACAAGGCCACATAAGGGCCAGAGTGGCACTAGTCCACCCAGATTGACGGCTGGTCCACCCAATCAAAACTGTAGGAATATAAGAAAAGTTTGCACAAAAAAAGCATTTTGTTGCACGCAAAATAGCTCACATGCAAGATAAGCATCATATTCCTGTTATAAATATAGTTAGAAAAATGTGTTTTTATTTCAAATAAAAAGCTTGATATGATTATGGTGAACTGAAATCTGAACTGAGTCGCTCATTTTCTCTGCACTGCGCAGCTCTCTACAGTCATGCCTGTAAACAGATCCACAATTAGCACCAAGATAATGTATCCACGCTTTGTCTCACTTAATTTATTATTAATATTTTACATGGGAGTATGGTAGATAGTTTTCAGTAGGTGACATGGCAGGTGACATGGCAGGGTATGAAATTAGTGGGCAATTTTGCTCGTCATCTACCTGCAACTGTGTGGCAGGCGACCTTTAAGACTTCTCGGAGTGACAAATGAAAAGAAATGCTGTTAGACACAAATACGCACATTTGAAGAAGCGCACTTGATCATATTTTGGAAAACAGACGAAAGAGAAGCCTTCGATGCAGGTCTCTGATTCGCTGTGTGTTTAGAGGTTTATTGGCGCTCACATGCATATGACGAGTTTTCACTATTTCTTCCCTGTTCATAATCTGGAAACAATTTGCAAGAATAGCGTAATCTACGAGAATGCTGAATATGATCTCAGACCATCTCAGGATGCAAGGACATTGGGACGACAGGTGAATTGTTATATGTCATAATTCAGTAGCTACAACCTCAGAATTGGCTCTTGAACAAGAAGTTTCTGTTCTGTGCTTGTCTACTCTTTAGCCTCCATTTGAATGTAACATTCCCCAACACTATAGGACAGCTGTTAAATAGAACATCTCGTGTTTTTCACCAGACCTCTTATTTTACACAGACTGCTAATCAAAATAAATATTTTGCGACATTGCAGCAGCTCCACAAAGCCCAGAACGTCAGCCAAAGGAGAGTTGTCAGATTTTAAAGATTCGACCTTTGGGGAAATAGCCAACGCAGACATTAGTACTGAACTACTCATAGACCTTTCTAAACAGAATGAAGGGAATCTGTCATTGCACACTCACTCTAAGCTATTTTGTTAAACGTATTTTAATTATTTATTTAGGCCTATTTATTTAAGTTTTAAACTGCAGGGTCACTCACATGTCTAAAGAAATCTATTTTATAAGATGATCTTTCTATTGCCATCATAGTTATGATTGTCAAATAAGGCCAATAAAACTTTATACTGTATTACGTGTTATGTAAATTTAGATTTATCATTAAACCTAATTTAGACCTATCACGTTGCATGTGCAGAATGTGGAGGCGACCAGTTGATTTCAATGCAATTTTTTTCACACTTTTTTATCCTCTAAAACAGTATAAAAATGCCTTTCCAATGATCAAAATATATTAATATAATTTATTCAATGTCCCTTTGTCTCTGATAAACTGTGAAAGATGGGAGAAAGATACATTTAAGTTGCACTTAATGGACTTAATAGTGGTTCAAAGCTCTCCTTAATTTACAAACATATTTACTTATATAACGATGCTTTTAGGAAATGCACCATAAAGATTAAATTCTTCTTAGTGCTTCAGGAAACCCAGCCAACACCTGTGAAAAGCAGGAGGACTGAAAAGTGTCTAATAATAATGTTTATTGCAATATCTCTTATTTTATTTTATTGTATTTATTTCTATGGCCATTTCATTTTTCATTGTGTAACAGGGTCAGAAAGGTGCTTTGTGGTGATGGGGGCGTGGTCGTGTGTCTGTCTGTGGGAGAGAGGGAGTGGTGTGGCTCCTCAATCTGGTTGACATGATTTCTAACAGCTGTTTCTCGTTAGAGTGATAGCGGAGAGATGCCTTAAAACAGCTGAACACTCCAGAAGAGACAGAGAGAGAGAATGAGTGTGCAGCGTCGTCAAACTGTTTACGTTAGATGTAGAAGCCATTGAGTGATTTTGAAGAAGTTTGTTTATTTTTGAGAGTGAATTATTGAACTGAGTGAAAAATCCGAAAAAGAGTGTATCTGCTGCACAGAAGGCAAGAGAATAAAAGCCTTACCTGCAGCGTGTCACTGCTCCCCATCTCCTCCTTTTCCATACCCGAACCTGAAGGTCTGTTACATGATTCCACTTGCTTTACTTCATTTTGTGTATGACCCTTTAATTATATTTAAGCTGCACTCTCCACCCATTGGCTGGTGCTGTGTAGTGAACTGGTTCCGGTTGGGTCATTAAGATTAATTAATTAATAATTAAGATTCGCACCAGACGAGAGAGTGGTTGTGGTGGGTGAGTGCTCCCCGTAAAAATATTTTAATTCATTTTCTCTTATTTTTGGGGGGTTAACATCGACATGTATCTTGTTTTGTCATGTATGAAAGTGTATTGTATGCTCTCTTCTCAAGCTACCATGTTTTATGTGTAGTAATGTTTGATTTAATGTTCATCTTCATTATACAACATGCGTGAGCATGATTATTGGGACTGATCACCACTTTTCAATGTGTTTAAACAGGTACAGACTTTATATTTAAAATAATGTGTAATTACTGTATACCTGTCCTATATTGTTCATACTTAAAGATTAAGATTTGCACCAGCTGAGAGAGTGGTTGTGGTGGAACATGCGTGAGCATGATTATTGGGACTGACCACCACTTTTCAATGTGTTTAAACAGAATAAAACCCACCAAAGGGATGAGATGGTGTCAACCGAGTGCTTTTTTCAACACAATGCAGAGACAACCCCATTACAATTCCATCAATATGACCTATTAAGGTAAATTTCTAATAATAAATTGTTTAAAATATATACATATATATATATATATATATATATATATATATATATATATATATATATATATATATACACACTATATTGCCAAAAGTATTCGCTCACCCATCCAAATAATTGAATTCAGGTGTTCCAATCACTTCCATGGCCACAGGTGTATAAAATGAAGCACCTAGGCATGCAGACTGCTTCTACAAACATTTGTGAAAGAATGGGCCGCTCTCAGGAGCTCAATGAATTCCAGCATGGTACTGTGATAGGATGCCACCTGTGCAACAAGTCCAGTCGTGAAATTTCCTCGCTACTAAATATTCCACAGTCAACTGTCAGTGGTATTACAACAAATTGGAAGCGATTGGGAATAACAGCAACTCAGCCACGAAGTGGTAGGTTACGTAAAATGACAGAGCGGGGTCAGCGGATGCTGAGGCGCATAGTGGACAGAGGTCGCCAACTTTCTGCAGAGTCAATCACTACAGACCTCCAAAGTTCATGTGGCCTTCAGATTAGCTCAAGAACAGTGCGTAGAGAGCTTCATGGAATGGGTTTCCATGGCCGGGCAGCTGCATCCAAGCCATACATCACCAAGTGCAATGCAAAGCGTCGGATGCAGTGGTGTAAAGCACGCCGCCACTGGATTCTAGATCAGTGGAGATGCGTTCTCTGGAGTGACGAATCACGCTTCTCCATCTGGCAATCTGATGGACAAGTCTGGGTTTGGCGGTTGCCAGGAGAACGGTACTTGTCTGACTGCATTGTGCCAACTGTGAAGTTTGGTGGAGGGGGGATTATGGTGTGGGGTTGTTTTTCAGGAGCTGGGCTTGGCCCCTTAGTTCCAGTGAAAGGAACTCTGAATGCTTCAGCATACCAAGAGATTTTGGACAATTCCATGCTCCCAACTTTGTGGGAACAATTTGGGGATGGCCCCTTCCTGTTCCAACATGACTGCGCATCAGTGCACAAAGCAAGGTCCATAAAGACATGGATGAGCGAGTTTGGTGTGGAAGAACTTGACTGGCCTGCACAGAGTCCTGACCTCAACCCGATAGAGCACCTTTGGGATGAATTAGAGCGAAGAATGCGAGCCAGGCCTTCTCGTCCAACATCAGTGTCTGACCTCACAAATGCGCTTCTGGAAGAATGGTCAAAAATTCCCATAAACACACTCCTAAACCTTGTGGAAAGCCTTCCCAGAAGAGTTGAAGCTGTTATAGCTGCAAAGGGTGGGCCGACGTCATATTAAACCCTATGGATTAAGAATGGGATGTCACTTAAGTTCATATGCGTCTAAAGGCAGATGAGCGAATACTTTTGGCAATATAGTGTATATTGTTATTGTATATGTAATTATGCAACTCTAAGTATTAGGTAAATGAGCGAATATTGACTCAAAGGCTGAGGAAAGGGGCACATTTCGTTATATTCATGATGAAATTAGGCACAGAATAGAGGTCCACCCTGTTTCACCAAGGTCCACTCATTTGGAGATTTCTGGCCTCGCCCTTGGATCAAGCTCCTGTTGCCAATTTTCCTGTGAGACCATTCTGGTCTGTTGTGAATGCCCCTTTTCACGTTATAAGAAATGGCTTACTTAGCAGTGCAAAGATGGCTTCAGATATGCAATTCTAACCAGAATTTCATTGGCTCTTAACTACATAGCTTCAGAGGTGTCCTGAATGCAATTAATTTAAAAGTCTGGTTCTTCAAGACCATATGAAAGGTATCTAAGAGGCAGAGTCAAGATTATCTTCTGCACTGCAACCAAAGCCATTATGCACCTCCCATGTGTTACAGGTGCCTGTGATGGACAGACAGAAGGAAGGAAATGAGTATTTCAGCGCAGATAAAGACATTTTTCATGCTTCCACTGCAACCCAGAGCCAATTAATTCCAGCATTAAGAGTGAGTGGACTAGTGTGGGTGTTATGACCTTCTGACATCTGTCTGTACTGCACACATAAAATCCAAAGGCTGAAGCGCTGTCTGAAGCCTTCATCTTTGATCCAGGCCCTCCCTGTTGAAACCATAACCTGTGATTAGAGAGAGTGACAGGTCATTACTCACTATACATATTTATTTGTGGAAACTGGAAGAGCTGATAATGACAAGACTAAAGTTTGTCATGATATTATTCTGAATGTGGTTGCACCAATTCAAGTTCATTCAGTGGAGCATGACTCTGATGTTCCAGGAGTTGTGTAGTAATAAGGGTGTGTGTTAGTGCTGAAAAGAATTACAATAACTTAATTTAAATACATGGCATAGCACTAAACTTGCACATAGAACACCTGGTTAAAGTAAATATTAGAGGATGATCTCATTATGTTTGTTAGTATTTTCACATCAGCATGAAGATGCAGTGATGGCTTTTAGCTAAAACTTCTCAGGGAACTCATAGAGGAGGTCAGCATGTTCTTTCTGATACATCCGGTACCCTAAGATCAGCCACATTATGCCAACTCACTAACAAGCAGCATCTCCTATAAGACATGTTTGCATCGGCTCCAGTATGTTTGCTTTGCCCTGTGGTGCAACCTGAAGCGCATTGTGTCAGCAATGAGGGAGACCCAGGTTTGGATACTGCATTGAAATCAGGAAGTAATTGTGTTTGCATAACCAGTGATGAGTGCAATTCAGTAGTTGCATTTTTCCCTCTTTAAATGTTTAGTCCACTGATGGTTAGGTTTAAGTTTGGGATTTGGGTTGGCGTGTATAGTATATATGCATTCCTTTTCACATGCATTCCTTTTCACTACAGCTGAAAACAACTCACTCCATAACTTGCTTTTGGTGCTCCTCCATGGAGATTACACCCAGAAAATGGAGCTCATTTGTCAATACGCCCAACAACACTTACCGCTTTGGCCACTGGGGGCAATGTTTCGAATTACAGTAAGCATAGACTGATTTCTAGCTACAGAAAAGTTAACATATTTGTGAAAATGTTCTAAGTTCGGGCAATGGAGGAGTCAGGAGACAACGAAGCAGGTTCAAGGTCAGTTCTTTAATTAGCAGTTTTTCTGACACATGACGGTAACCATCGTTAGAGATAAACAGGGTTAAATAAATGTGTCACACTGTTGTGCTTTAGGACACTCTCTCTGCTCTCTGATGCTCTGGCATGCCTTTTAAGTCTCCCTCCGCCATCACTATAATGAGAGACAGTTGTTAGAGATAATTATGAGCCAGGTGACGAGCCTTACCACTCTCTCTCTCTCTCTCCCGCAGACCAACACATAACCATGCCACATGCCCCCACCGCAGGCCGGGGCAACATCTGGCCTGCCTACTCCCCCCCCCCATTTCTGGAGAGAAAGTCAGCCATAACCATCTGCGCCCCCGGTCTGTGGACCACCTTGAATTTAGAGGGCTGGAGAGCCAGATACCAACGGGTGATCCACACGTTAGTATCCTTCATGCGATGGAGCCACTGCAGAGGAGCGTGATCAGAACAGAGGGTGAATGCCCACCCCAGCAGGTAGTAGCAGAGGGTCAGAACAGCCCACTTCGCAAGACACTCCTTCTCGATGGTACTATATTTTGTCTCCCTGAAGGAGAGCTTGCGACTAATAAATAGCACTGGCCGTTCCTCTCCTCCCACCTCCTGCGAGAGCACCGCGCCCAGCCCCCTGTCAGATGCATCAGTCTACAAAATAAAGGGGAAAGAGAAATCAGGTGCATGTAAAAGTGGCCCCCCACACAGTGCGGACTTTACCTTAAGGAAGGCCTGTTGGCACGACTCTGTCAACTGGACTGGATCGGGAGCCCCCTTTTTAGTAAGGTCAGTCAGCGGGCTGGCAACATCAGAATAACTAGGCACAAACCTTTGGTAGTAGCCAGCCAGCCCCAAAAACTGCCTTACCCCCTTTTTGGTCTTGGGCGCCGGGCAGACTGCGATCGCTGCAGTTTTGTCAACCTGTGGACGCACTGGCCCATGACCCAAGTGGAACCCCAGATACCTAACTTCCACCCGCCCAATTGCGCACTTCTTCGGGTTGGCCGTGAGTCCCACCTGTCTCAGGGCTCTCAGGACAACCCTCAGATGGTGCATATGCTGCTGCCAATCATTACTGTAAATGATGATGTCGTCTAGATATGCGGTGGCATATGCCATGTGCGGTCTGAGGACCTTGTCCATAAGGCACTGAAATGTGGCCGGGGCTTCGAACAAACCGAACGGAAGAGTCACAAATTGGTGTAATCCGAACGGTTTGGAAAAAGCCGTCTTTTCTCGGGATATTGGAGTTAAAGGGATCTGCCAATAACCCTTCATTAAGTCCAGCATCGAGTAAAATTGAGACGCGCCCAACCGATTGAGTAACTCGTCAATTCGTGGCATTGGATAAGCGTCAAATTTGGACATCGCATTTACTTTCCGGTAGTCAACACAGAAGCGGATCGAGCCATCGCTCTTCGGTACCAGAACTACCGGGCTGGCCCAGTCGCTGTGCGACTCTTGCATTACGCCCATTTCAAGTATTGCCTCTAATTCTTACAGAACAATCTTTTTCTTGTGTTCAGGAAGATGACAAGGGGCTGCTACGAACCACCACCCCCAGGGTGGTCTCAATATGGTGCCTCTATGAGGTTCGTTTGACCAGGTAGGGGTGAAAACATGTCTGCAAACTCCGCTTGCAACCTGGCAATATCTGTAAGCTGCGACAGCAATAGGTGGTCTCCGCAAAGGGCGAATTAACTTGATTTGGGAAATACCTCCGGCACGAGCTCTGCCCTCTCCGGAACTACCGTTGCCAAGGCTACAGGTACCGCCTCCCTCCATGGTTTGAGGAGGTTGAGGTGGTAGGTTTGACGTGCCCCTCTCCTATTTGTTCACCTAACCTCATAATCGAGATCTCCATCTCGTTGTGTGACCTCAAAGGGTCCTTGCCACTTGGCGAGTAATTTGGAGCTTGAGGTGGGCAGCAATATAAGTACTTTATCTTCCTGTGCAAATTCCTGAAGTCAAGTGCCCCTGTCGTACAGTCGGCATTGATGTTCTTGCGCTTGGAGCAAATTCTCCTGTGTTACCTGCCTCAGAGTGTGGAGTTTTTCTCTAAGGTCAAGAATATATTGAATTCGATTTTTACTATTCAAAGGTCCTTCCTCCCAAGCTTCCCATATGACATCAAGCACGCCGTGCGGCCAGTGCCCATACATTAGTTCAAATGGGGAAAACCCGGTGGAGGCTTGCGGGACCTCTCGTACTGCAAACAGCAGGGGTTCGAGCCACTTATCCCAGTTTTTAGCATCTTCGTGTACAAACTTACGAATCATGATTTTTGAGGCGAATCGATTTAATACCTAATAATTCATAGTTCGCGAAGTGTACGTGACATGAATGTTATGCCTTGATCAGTGAGGATTTCCTTTGGAATCCCCACTCAGGAGATAATTTTGAAGAGTGTCTCCGCAACACTACGTGCTAATCCACCAGAACTAATACAAAGCGATGGCCTCATGCAGTCCGTTCTAATGGCCCGATGAGATCCATGCCAATTCTCTCAAAGGGGATCTCAATCAACAGCAGCGGGCGCAATGGTGCTTTTGGGGTGGTCGGTGGATCCACTTGCGAACATCTCCATGAATGCCCGGCCAAAAGAAACAGGCCATTATACGGTTCAAAGTCTTTTCATGAACTAAGTGGCAAGCCATTAGATTATAGTGAGCCACCTGGAAAAGCGTTTCCCAACGGCTCTTTGGTACTAACAGCTGAGTTGTATTCTCTTTGGTTTGAGTGTCCTGTGTCACTCGATACCACCGCTCTTTGTTAATAGAAAAGCACGGGTATGTGAGCGCAACCCCGGGCTGGAGCAGTTGACCATCAATTACTTTCACTTGGTCAAAGGCGTGCTTGAGGGACTTGTCACATGACTGCTCCAGAGGGAAATACCCCTTAGGGAAGCCCCTGAGAATGGGAATTCCCTCGTCCACGTCATTCTGACACAGAGTCGCCGTTGATGGCCCAGGCACCGCCTCACCAGCCATCGTATTGCACGTCACACCCCGCGCCACTATTTTGCAGGACTCATCCACACACATTACCCTCAATAGATTTTTAAAGCCGGGCCAATTGGTTCCCAGAACTAGTGGATGGGTGAGGCGGGGATTAACCACAGCCTCGACTCTATGCCTTTTTTCCCTGAATCATATCTCATTGCCCCGCCGTCGAGGGTAGTTAGGGTGGACGAGCTCGCGAAGCGCGTACGGGTGGAGAAAGGAGCCTTCCACGACTTTGCGAGCTTCTCGTGCACTTCTGGGAAGAAAGGCACCGGGGCAGGGCATGGCCGTGAGCCCAGAAACAAATCATCCAGCCGCGAACACTCAGGGCAATATTCGCAGCCGCCCGGGCAAACACGGCTGCCAACTCGGCGTCCGCTTTGTCCTGAGCTCTACTGCCTGAGAGCGGGAGATCAGTAGACTCGTCCGCTTCTGAAAGCAGGAGCCCACCCTCTGATGCTGTGACCAATAACTCATCCTCATCGCGAGCCCCTAACGAGACATTAAATCCCCCCTGAGGGGACCGCCTGCCTCGCTCGTGAACTCTACCGGGCAGAACGAGCATGCTGGGGGATGGGAGGTCCGCAGGAACTGAGCCGGTGGAGAAGCTCCCATATCCACATCCAAATCGCCCACGGCGCTCGCCGACCCAGCCACCTGAGTTTCAACGCAGGATGTACCGGGTCGGGAAGCAGCCACCATGGCTCTCTGCTTCACGAAGAAGGAAGAGAGCCGCGACCGCAACGTTCTCATGGGCAAGTTCTCACAGTGAAAACATGACCCATCCACAAAAGCTGCCTCGGCATGCTGGCGACCCAAGCACTCGAGACAGATTTCGTGACCATCCGGAGGGGAGAGATAACAGCCACACCCAGTAGCACAAAGGCGAAAGGACATCTTTAAAAAGACGGCAATCGTTTGTGCGAGCTCTTTTAGAGAAAATATACTCTTTTGAATATACTCCTTTTTTTTTTTTTTTTACAACACTCAACCGTGCGAGGGTGAGCGCTGATATGCGCCATAATTCCAGCATCAATAGCAAGGTGACGGGACGAACACATATGCGCTCAGCTCTGAAGAACAAGTTTGAATGAGTGGTCCATGCCATCTCCTTTTATACCCGTATGTCCGGGGCGGAGAGTGGCATGCAAATTCCACTCACCAATTTTCATTGGCCTTTTCTGAATAAAGCAAAGGTAATTAGGACTGTCAAGAGCGAACCTCTAGTGTCACTACATTGACACAATGTTGAGTGAGTGACAGACAGGGAACTGACCTTTCTTACAAATAAGCTTATTTGATTAGTGACCAAGAAATAGCAGAATCTTAAACATTTACTGTTTACATCATAATATTAATTTTTTAATTGTTTTACAATCCTTGTACAATCCTATTTCCAGTTTTAAATTAGATTTCGTATACAAGATTTTTAATGTGGACTTTTGAACCCCACGGTATACTATTTTTAAATTTTTTTTCTTGTAATTGTCACTATATTTTCAAGTAATAATTTATTTACCTTTTGCTGTCCTTTACTGGCTAAAGCTATTGAGTCTTTGTGACATAGACACCAAACAGTATCAGCCTGAAGCAGAAGGAAAACCTTTGTAAGAAGCTGATACTGGCTAAGCAAATATTCTCAGAGGGGTTACTGAGCTTGAAAAAAGAAGTATGCACAAAACCACAATTCCTGGCCATGACTCTTCATCAAAACATTTTCAAACACATGATACTATACATGCTGTCTGGCATTGCAATACATCTTCAAACATTTCACAAAATGAATTCCTTTTCAATTGTGCCCAACAAGGTCAAATTCATTCACCAAAACCCGGCACAAGAAAAACACTGAAAACGAGTTGCCTCCTGAGGCAGAATTTTAAGGCATCATTTTCCATTCCAGGCACGAAAACTGTTCAGAAACGTACAGTAGGTAACTTAATTATGCAGCCTCCCAAGATACTTTGTTTTGGCAAAATTCTACAGTAGCATCGCATACATCCCTCACGTTTTAAATTATAAAACTATATATACTGTTCAGAATGAAGAAACTACATTGCCAAAGTATTACACCAAATTCTAACTAATGTTTTTGGCACTTTCAGATACACTCATTACTAACAGGTACATCAAGTCAAGCATACAACCATATAATCTCCTCCACCTGTGTGAACTTGAGGGAAACTAACTTCATAACAAGCACCCCTAACTTCATGTTTAAAAGTAATTGAAAAAAAAAGGCTCAGAACAAAAGTTAGTTCTGAGAAAAGGTCTAGCATAATTTGATTTCAGAGGTGGAAAGTAACAAATTACAACTACTCTCGTTATAGCACTTGAGTATATTTTTCTACTTTTTCAAGTATAAATAAATAATAGAACTTTTGCTTGAGTTGATTAAAAATGAAGTATTCAACTTCACTGCAGTTATTTTTCACCACAAAAAAATGCATAATATTTCTAAATTTTTGGGAAGTTTTTTGGGAAGAAGAAATCGGAAGTTATAAGTGCTAAATCTGTTTATAAACTAAAATGTGCACAGCATGACGGAAGCCCACAGGGCACAGAATCATGAACACAGCAGCTTGCATAAACTGCCACTGTCCTCTCTTCTCTAGCTTCTCCAAGACTTTCTGCCCTGTCACTATACAAGAACTGTAATACTGTGATCTTCTGCATATTCATTTTTATTCTGGAAAGGAGCCGTTCATTCAGGTATGAAGGAACCGTCTGAACATGTTTAACCACTGATCAAACTTCACTTGTTTTTAAGGTAGACAATGTTTTAATTGTGTCAAACATTGTCACAATGAAGAATGCACAATTTTCTCTGAAATAACTTGAAACTGACAAAAGTAATTGCCATCCACCATTGTTTATTCCATATTTAATAGAAATCAGACTTTGCTTTTTTTTTTTATTCAACATAATATTGTAAATAATAAAACAAATGAAAATGGCATGGACAAAAATGATGGGACCGCTAACCTAATATTTTGTTGCACAACCTTTAGAGGCAATCGCTGCAATCAAATGTTTTCTGTGTCTCTCAGTGAGACTTCTGCACCTGTTAACAGGTAGTTTCGCCCACTCTTCCTGAGCAAACTGCTCCAGCAGTCTCAGGTTTGATGGGTGCCTTCTCCATACTTCAAGTTTCAGCTCTTTCCATAGATGTTCCATAGGATTCAGATCAGGACTCATAGAAGGCCACTTCAGAATAGTCCAGTGTTTTATTCTTATCCATTCTTGGGTGCTTTTAGCTGTGTGTTTTGGGTCATTATCCTGTTGGAGGACCCATGACCTGTGACTGAGACAGAGCTTTCTGACACTGGGCAGTACGTTTCACTCCAGAATGCCTTGATAGTCTTGAGATTTCATTGTGCCCTGCACAGGTTCAAGGCACCCTGTGCCAGGTGCAGCAAAGCAGCCCCAAAACATAACCAAGCCTTCTCCATGTTTCACTGTAGGTATGGTGTTCTTTTCTTTGAAAGCTTCATTTTTTTCATCTGTGAACATGGAGCTAATGTGACTAGCCAAAAAGCTCCAGTTTTGACTCATCTGTCAAAAGCACATTCTCCCAGAAGAATTGTGGCTTGTCAATATGCATTTTAGCAAATTCCAGTCTGGCTTTATGTTTTTCTTTCAAAAGTGGAGTCCTCCTGGGTCTTCTTCCATGGAGCCCGCTTTCACTCAAAAAGCGACGGATGGTGCGATCAGAAACTGACGTACGTTCACCTTGGAGTTCAGCTTGTATCTCTTTGGCGGTTATCCTTGGTTCATATTCTATCATTCACACTATCCTTCTGTTCAATCTGGGGTCGATTTTCCTCTTGCGGCCGCGCCCAGGGAGGTTGGTTACAGTTACATGGACCTTAAACTTCTTAATAATATTTGCAACTGTTGTCACAGGAACATCAAGATGCTTGGAGATGGTCTTGTAGCCTTTACCTTTACCATGCTTGTCTATTATTTTCTTTCTGATCTCTCTCCTTTGTTTCTCTGGTCCATGTTCAGTGTGGTGCACACAATGATACCAAACAGCACAGTGACTACTTGTCTCCATTTAAATAGGCTGAATGACAGATTACAAGATTGGAGACATGTGTGATACTAATTAAAGAAACTAATTGTTTGAAATATCACTATAATCCAATTATTTATTATCTTTGCTAAGGGGTACCAACAAATGTGTCCAGGCCATTTTAGAATATCTTTGTAGAATAAGCAACAATGAATCTCTTTATATAGCTTCTTTGCTTTATTCCATGACATACCAAAGGCATGCAAGTATACATGATAAAATAGCTTTTAATTTCATCACTTTTCAGGAGGAATGACGCATTATTTCAATGAGCTGTAAGGGTACCAACAAATTTGAGCACGTCTGTATGTGGGGACATCTTGTTTACTTGCTACTATATGTCTAAAACATTTTAAATACCTTAGAAAGATACAGTGCCAATAGTATCGGAAATGAATGGGGACTCGAAGCAAAAATGCCACAGAAATTGACAAAAATATCCCCGAAATTCAAAATATGGGGGCAAAAAATGCCCACGCAACGAGTTCCCATATTTTATTAATAATAACTGATGTAGTTAGAATTACATACATTGCTATCTTCTTTTGACTTTTCACTGAACATTATTTTTTTCCCGCCATCCGGTTCTTTGCACCATCGCACACACAGACAGGCTGTCCACTTCTATCAATCCACATCATCGGTATTGTACTCCCACGTTAGATTCCGTAACCGTTCGCCCCTCTTGTTCAAAATAAACTGTCGTAGCAGGTAACATTCTCACTCATGGTGCTGTACTAATGTACTTCCCTGCCCTGTGCTGCTATTTATCTGTCTGAAAAGCCTCACCCGCTAAAGGCCAAAATGTGCACAAGGGATGGATGTTATATAAAGAAGGTATGAGAAATCACAAAACATAATATAACCAAATGCCACAATTTACTTAACACTATGTAACACAATTTTTGTTCCTGGGTAGTAAGTGTTATTTCCTAATTGCTTATGCCTCAAAAGTATAGAAAATGGCAATACAAACTTTACTTTTGTGACCAGGACAGTGATATTTTGAAATTTACCTATTTCCAATGAGAAAACGGGCAAATTTGTGTCTTTTCGTTCACATAAAGTCAGAAAAAAAACAACATATGAATCCAAATTAACATGTATTTATACTAAAGTAATACAAAAATGACTACAAAAGATTTAGAAGGGAGTAGTTTTTTGAGAGTTACGATTATACTGTAAATCACTTTCACGAATCAGCCTCCAAATGTAGTTTCCCAGCATGTTCTCGTTATACTGTCCTTGGTAGCGGCATTCAAAGTCCAGTATATCCTGGTGGAAGCGCTCGCCTTGCTCCCCTCGAGTATGCTGCATGTTCTCCTTGAATTTATCAATATCAAGGATATGGACTCTGAGGGACATCCTACAGCCCATTGTGCCGTAGTTCTTCACCAGGTCTCAACCAGCTCCACATAGTTTTCAGCCTTGTGATTGCCCAGGAAGCCCCGAACCACTGCGACAAAGCTGTTCCAAGCTGCTTTCTCCTTACTAGTGAGCTTCTTGGGGAATTCATTGCACTCCAGGATCTTCTTTATCTGTGGTCCGACAAAGACACTGCCTTTGACTTTTGCCTCAGACAGCTTAGGGAAGAAGTTTTGAAGGTACTTGAAGGCTGCTGACTCCTTATCTAGAGCTCTGACAAATTGTTTCATAAGGCCCAATTTGATGTGCAGTGGTGGCATCAGCACCTTCCGGGGGACCAACAGTGGCTCCCACTTGACGTTGTTTCTCCCCACAGAGAACTTGGTCCGCTGTGGCCAGTCCCGCCTGTGGTAGTGCGCCTTGGTGTCCCTACTGTCCCAAAGGCAAAGATAGCAGGGAAACTTGGTAAAACCGCCTTGGAGACCCATCAGGAATGCCACCATTTTGAAGTCTCCTATGACCTCCCAGCCATACTCATCATACTTCAAGGCATCCAGAAATGTCTTGATATGTATCCACTTAGGCAGCTGGAACTAAACTGAACTTGTGGGCTTAAGGCCCCTGTATTTATACTACTATTTATATTACTGGAAATTTCTAGAAAGTTCTAGAAGTTGCTCCAAGTTTACTCAGCACTGAATCTATCTGGAATGTTCTGGAAAATAGGTAAATTTCAAAATATCACTGTCCTGGTCACAAAAGCAAAGTTTATGGGCAATAATAGCCATTTTCTATACTTTTGAGGCATAAGCAATTAAGAAATAACACTTACTACCCAGGAAACAAAATAATAATAATAATAATTTGTTACACGGTGTAATATATCTCAATATGTAGAATAATCATAATGTTAATTAAGACTTTATTATTACAACTGTAATACAATAATACATATACAGAACAACCACTTTTAGTGTTTATATCAATCTCGGTGGCCTGGGAGGTGGCCACAGGGCAGGGACTGGGTCAGGAGGCCTGGGAGGCAGCCACAGGGCAGGAACTGGATCAGGGGGCCTAGGAGACGGCCACAGAGAAGGGACTGGGTCAGGAGGTTTGGGAGGCAGCTCTAGGAAAGAAACAGAGTCCGGTGGTTGGGCCGCAGGAGGTGGAGACTTGGTGAAGTAGGCTGAAATGTAGGAGGTGGAGATCCAAGAATTGAGGGCGGAGTCATGGGAGACATAGTGGGCGGAGCCATGGAAGGGTCGACGGAGACAGGTGGAGCCGAGAGAGGCTTGACGAAGGCATGCGGAGCCTGGAGAGGTCCGACGAAGGCAGGCGGAGCCGTGGAAGACTCTGGGGGTGGAACCGTGGAAGGCAGAGCCGTGAGAGGCTCAAGGGGCGGAGCCGTGGTAGACGGAGCCGCGAGAAGCTCGAGGGGTTAAGCCGTGGAAGATGGAGCCGCGAGAGGCTCGAGGGGCGAAGCCGTGGAAGACGGAGCCGCAAGTCGTGGTCGTGAGCACGGGCAGAGACTGGGGAATGAACTCCATGGTCGTAAACATGGGCAGAGACTGGGGAACGACCTCCATGGTCGTGAGCACTGGCAGAGTCTGGGGAATGACCTCCGTGGTCGTGAATATGGGCAGAGACTGGAGAGAAGGTGTACTTTTCCTTCTCCTCCTCTTCCGGCCAGCAGGGAGTGTGGTTATGGGGACAGTCAAGGCTACAGGCATTGGCTCTGGGATGGTCGAGGCTACAGGCATTGGCTCTGGCTTGTTAACTGTGGCAGGCATGGGCACTGGCTCGTTAACTGTGGCAGGCATGGGCATTGGTTGTGGCCCAGGTTTCCCACCATAATTCAGTGTAAGAGGGAAAAGTAAGGAGTGGAGTTACCTTAGAGACAGGGGCCATGGAAGGCATGGAGCAAAGGGCCGTGGAAGGCATGGAGCAAGGAGGTGGCATGGGGTTCCCGCCATAACCCACAATGTGAGGGGAGAAAACTGGGAGAGGAGTCACCTTCTCTGTCATACATGTCGATGCAGGCGAGGGGTAATGGAGGTTTAGCGTAGCTCGGAAGTATTCCGAAAGGGGAAGATTATCCACTTGCGGAAAAGCTGTGGGACGATGAAAGTTCAAGCCCATTCCATAGATGGCACAGAGGTAAGGGTCCGAGATAGTCGTGGAAGTGACGAGTTGACAGAACTTGACGGTGTATTCAGGGAGAGGAAGGCCTTGTTTGAATAAATCCATAAATAAAGCGGTAAACTCCATGATTCAGGTGAAAGTGGTGGGTGCTAAGTCCATTTGTGGGTCAGTGCTTCTGTAACATTGGTTCTTGGAGTGGAAGAGAGGAGAAGCAGGAATGGATACTTTCAATCTTTTAATAATAGACACAGGAGTGGAACAAACACTTGGGTGGAACAAACGCTGGAGTAGAACAAACTATAAAGCTAAACATCACAAAATAACAACACAACATAACACTTCAAAATAAGAGTCCTAGGAAGACATGAGGGAGACAAACTGTGACAGTTACAAAATGCTAATTTTATTTAAATAAATGTTGTATTCTTAAAATGTTCTGTTTGTCTAAGAATCCTCTTGTAGCAATGCAGGTCTTTGGCATTTAGAAACTGCTAGTTTAGGACCTGTAAGGAGCCTGTTTCTCAAACTAGAGACTGTGATTTACTTGTCTTTTTGTTGTGCGTCTGAGCCGGCCACTTCCCTCTCTATCCTGGTAAGAGAGTCTTTTTTCAAAACAGTATTGCATGGAATAGCCTTCATCTTTCTAAAACAATAGACTTTATGAGAAAATAGAATTTCAGGAGAAATGTTTATTTTTGCCTATTTTTAAAACCAAAATTTTACTTGCAAGTGTAAAGCAACTTGTAAGAACTCAGTACCTCAGCAAATGGGAAAAACACCACTGTATTGTGATTTCCATATGGTAGCGCAACCAATTTCAATTCTTCTAATAATAAGCACATTTTCTTGAGTACCAAATTAGCACTTTAGAATGCATTTGTAAGGAATAGGTGACACAGTATATGTTTGCCATCATGGATAAAGTAAAAATGAAATAAATACCACTTAAAACAATTATTTCAAACCATAATTATAATTAGCAATTAATGATTTTGGCAGTATTTTGATCAGTTTAATGCATCCTTGGTGAAAGGAAGCATCAATTTCTTTCAAGACAGAAATGCCTGTGTCCTAAAAATGGAAGCGTATACTGTATACTAGAAATAATATAATTTTCATAAAGTAACTTGTAACGTAATTACTTATAGTTTTTCTGCAAACTACTTATTTACTCTTACTTGATTTATAATATTTATCAGTATTTCTACTTGTACTCAAGTGAATTATTTCTTCAGTAGCAGTACTTTTACTTAAGTTCCACCACTGCCTGATTGCAGATGCCACATGGTTGTTATATTTGTATGCATGGATATTCATAAATTTCAAGTGTGACCATATTGTTTCAAGCTACCATAAGTGTCCAAATTTTAGGGGTCACTGTATATTCAGTAGAAGATGCTGTGCTAGACTTGACACAGCTGTAGCTAGTGTAAGAAGACACAAATTGGAAATTGGAAATTCTGTATTTCCTAAACTATGATAAGAATAGTAATAGAGTATATGTATTATCCAATAGTAATGTGAATGCTGAAGTGTGCGACAGTCATAAATATATGAATGAACAACTATGGATTGTGTATATCACGAAGTTCATAATGGTACATTTTCTAAAACAACTTTGCACAAACATCTCCCATGTGACCCAAGCACAAATCTGCATGTTTCCCCATATTAGTATGAACATGCATTATTCAATATGAGCTGTTTCCTCAGGATAATAGCATAGTATTCTTTCTTTACATAGGAAAAGAATGAAACGATATATCTGACATCTACAAACATTATACCACATTTTCATCATTGATGCTTACAGCTGCATTGCATTCCAGTCAATATTTGCCTCTACAAGCAGCTCCCACACATTGAGTTATTATTAATTCACAGAAATAATAACACAGTGATATGAGGATATTCTGGCTTGTCTGAAGTGATTAGAGAAAAAGCATAAGGAGGGTTTCATTAGGCCCCAATGATTTTTTCATGTGTAAATGTAACCTTCACATTAATATTTCACCTGTTTCACCCAGTGCTTGAGGCATTTCGATGTTCATTTTTCCAAGTCTTTTAATAAAGAGAGGCAGTTCTAGTTCAGTATAATTCATGATACAAAGTAGAGACACCGTCGTGTACTGCTGTGCCATGCTAGAAGAATGCATTATTGAAACTCTTAGAAGCAGTCCTGCTATTGATGAATTATGGAGTGCGACTAAAACTAGAATTTTGTAACTTCTCACATTTATGATATTTGATGTTTCCGATGACTCTCTGAGTATCCTCTTGCATGGCTTCTTCTTCAAAGAAAGTAAAAATTCCTGTTCTTGTTAATCACAGTATGAATTTCAACAGTTCTTCTTATGCACAGTTCATTTAAAGTTAGTTAACTTACAGCAATGCTGCATTTCAGGGAACTCTAGACTCGGAAATCTCCCACCTCTTACTTGGAAAATAACCACTTGAATGGCGGTCGAGGTATGGACATCCAACTTGAAAAGTCGGTGCAGATCGATGAACTTCAGGAGTTCGACTAGCGTCATAAAAAAAAAAAAAAAAAAAAAAACTTTTTCTGTCTTGTCATGTAATTAGTTTGATTACAAATGTTATTAATTGACAGTGCTAATTGTAATATATAATGATACGTCTTCATCTTGAGCATGACATAAGAACTGAGTTTCATAGCCACCTGTCTAGCTCTGCCTAAATATTTCTTTAGAACCATGAGAACACAAGCATCTGAATGCTCCATTGCTGTGGTTCTCAAATAGTTCTGCTTCAGAACCCAGATATTACATTGGACAACATGTGGTCCCAACGTGGTACAAAACCTGTAAAGGTGCGATCACACTAGACTAGACATTAAGCATGCAGAATTTCTACAGGCCCGGAAGGTATGTTGGCAGAAAGATATGATGTCACACTCTAGGGCTTCTGTTTTTAATACATTATAAATAACAAAAAATAATACATTCAAAATGTTAAAATATACCATGAACTGGTACTCCACTTTCCTGCAGCACTTTTTTTTCACAGTGAATCTGTGACAACTACATCGTCTACTGGTCATATATCTTTCCCTATCTGTCACTCACTCGACGTTGGTGTCGATGTAGTGACACTAGGGGTCACTCTTGGGAGCCCGAGACACCTCTGGTCTTTGATAAAAGGCCAATGAAAATTGGCGAGTGGTATTTGCATGCCACTCCCCCGAACATACGGGTATAAAAGGAGCTGGTATGCAACCACTCATTCAGATTTTCTCTTCAGAGCCGAACGGTCATGCTCATTGAGCTGAATACTACTGTTCATTCACCTGCTGGATCTGACGGCGCATTTCAGCGGCTTCTCCCTCCTCTGCACTGGTGCACTGCAGAGAACGCCCCTGGGCGCTTCGGCAGAAAAACTAGAGAGTATATTTTCTGAAAGAGCATTTTTCCCCTCTAAAAGAGTATATATTTCTCTAAAAGAGCGCACACACGGAACGTCTTTTTAAAGATGCGTCTTTTTAAAGATACTTTTCCGATTGTGTGTTATTCCTGGTTGTGCTCGTTATCTCTCGCCTTCTAACGGTCACGATCACTGTCTTTCGTGTCTGGGCACTGCTCACGCGGAGACAGCGTTCGTGGATGGTCACATTCTCATTGCGAGAATGTGTCCATGGCAACGTTGTGGTCGCGGCTCGCCTTCGTAAGGATGTGAGCCACCCCAGAGGCTCCCGCCTCGGTCCTTTTACCCACGGGTTTGAGGCCAGCACGGCTAGCACTGGGGGCGATTTGGGGACCCCAATGGGACCGCCTCCGCCGGGTATCCCCCCGCGGACCTCCCATTCCCCAGCACGCTTGTCTGCCCCGATCGGGCTTCCGGGTGAGTCCGCCGGCTCGTCTCATGGCGAGTTCGACCTCTTATTCGGAGCCCGCGAAAGTGATGAGCTCTCGAGCGCAGCATCGGAGAGCGGGCTCGTCCAGTCGGAAGCCTCGGCTGGGCTCCTCCCTTCGGGGTCGATCGCCCAGTCACAGGCTGACGCGGAGATGACGACATGCTTTCCCGGACAGCCGCGAGTGTCGGTTAGAGTGGATTTCACCGCTCTTCCCTGAACCCTCGCGGCTCTGTGATTGGTTCCTGGGCTCGCGGCGCCGCTCAAAGCCACGCCCCGCCCCGTTCCTTTCTTCCCGGAAGTGCATGAAGAGCTGACAAGGTCGCGGGAGGCACCTTTTATTGCCCGGTCCCGATCTTTTCAGCTTCCCCGCTCTCACTACCCTCGATGGTGGGGCGGCCAAGGGTTATTCGGCAATCCCCCGGTGGATAAAGGCGCTCGCGGTGCACCTATGCCCGCAGAGCGCCGCCACCTGTCGTGGGTGCCCAAAGCCCCCGTCCAAGGCCTGTAGGTTTACGTCTCTGACGGTCAAAGCCTACGGCGCTGCTGGACAAGCCGCCTCCGCCCTGCACGCCATGGCTCTCCTGCAAGTCCGCCAAGGCGCTAAGGAACTGCACGAGGGTAGTTCCGCCCCGGGATTGATGCAGGAACTGTGCTCGGCGACCGACCTCGCTCTCCGAGCGACGGAGGTCATGGCGCGGTCTCCCGGGCGGACGATGGCCACACTAGTGCATGCACTCATGACACATTTGAGTGGGTGTGCTCATGGGGACACCGGTTCAAATCTGTCTTGTGCCATGCCCTGATCCAACCTGTCTTATGTGCAGGCAAAGCACAAGGCAAAAAGGCCATTAAATAAAAAAAAGTAGGTAATTTCGAGTAGGTGTTGGTGTCTGCCTCATTGCCTTTACTATGATCAATGCTTAAAACTTTCTCACTTCCTTGAAACAAATTGTAAAATATTAAGAAAGAGAATATAATGAACTAATTCAGTTCAGTTAGGACAACTTTCTGAGTAGTTTATAAAAAAAAATGACATTGGAGTGTTTGGTCTTGGTGGATTAGATCAAGTCATGTCAAGTCAAGTGGCTTTGTCATTTCAACCATATATCGCTAGTACAGTACACAGTGAAACGAAAGAATGTTCCTCCAAGACCATGATGCTACATAAAACAACATAAACGAACACAGAACTATGTGAGACTACACAGAACTAAATAAGCCCTACACATTACTACATAAAGTGCATGTGTGCAAACAGTGCAAGACGGTACAATAATTGGTAAATGTGCAAACTGCAAAGGGAGCTGGATGGTGTTCAGTTGTGTGTGTGTCAGTCCAGCCTCTGAGTATTGAGGAGTCTGATGGCTTGGGGGAAGAAACTGTTACACAGTCTGGCCGTGAGGGCCCGAATGCTTCGGTACCTTTTGCCAGACGGCAGGAGGTTGAAGAGTTTGTGTGAGGGGTGCGTGGGGTCATCCACAGTGCTGGTGGCTTTGCGGATGCAGCGTGTGGTGGAAAGTCCATGATTGAGGGAAGAGACCCCGATGATCTTCTCAGCTGTCCTCACTGTCCTCTGCAAGTCTTGCGATCCGAAACGGTGCAATTTCCAAACCAGACAGTGATGCAGCTGCTCAGGATGCTCTCGATAGTCCCTCTGTAGAATGTGGTGAGGATGGGCGGTGGGAGATGGGCTTTTCTCAGCCTTTGCAGAAAGAAGAGATGCTGCTGGGCTTTCTTGATTATGGAGCTGGTGTTGAGGGACCAGGTGAGGTTCTCAGCCAGGTGAACACCAAGGAATTTGGTGCTCTTGACGATCTCCACAGAGGAGCCGTTGATGTTCAGTGGAGAGTGGTCACTCCGTGTTCTTCTGAAGTCAACAACCATCTCTTTTGTTTTGTCTACATTCAGAGACAGGTTGTTGGCTATGCACCAGTCCGTTAGCCGCTGCACCTCCTCTCTGTATGCTGACTTGGTGAACTTGATGATGTGATTTGAGCTGTGCATTGCTGCAGTCGTGAGTCAGCAGAGTGAACGGCAGTGGACTGAGCACACAGCCCTGGGGGGCCCCAGTGCTCAGCATGGTGGTGGTGGAGATGCTGCTCCCGATCCGGACTGACTGAGATCTTCCAATCAGGAAGTCCAGGATCCAGTTGCAGAGGGAGGTGTTCAGGCCCAGCAGGTTCAGCTTTCCAATCAGGTGCTGAGGAACGATTGTGTTGAACGCATTGAAGTATATGAACAGCATTCGAACGTATGTTTTCTTTTTGTCCAGGTGGGTGAGGGCCAGATGGAGGGTTGTGGCAATGGAGTCGTCTATTGAGTGGTTGGAATGATACGCAAACTGCAGGGGGTCCAGTGAGGGGGGCAGCTGGGTCTTGATGTGCCTCATGACGAGCCTCTCGAAGTCACCCTAAATATGCATTTTGGACCGTCAAAAAATGGAGGACATTCACATGCATTGTTTAGAGGAGGAGGCCTGAAATGAAATCCGAAAAGTCTTAAATTCTGTTTTGATGAAGAAAGAAACTCAGATACATCTTGGATGGCCTGAGGGTGAGTAAATTATCAGCAAATTTTCATTTTTGGGTGAACTATTCCTTTAAGGAGATAAAGGTGTTTTTTTGTTTGTTTTTTTCTAGAGGAAACAAATATATATATATAAATGTACCTTTAAAGGTATCCACTAGGCCTGTAGGGTACAATTTTGTACACAAAATGAGTTATACATTTTAACTAGAGGTACAGAAAAAAAAAAATCCCCTTGAAGGTTCCACCTTAGTGACAACCCTTGTACCTTAAACAGTACCTTTTTTTCTGAGAGTGTAGCACATTCGAGTATTGCTAGTTTTATTATCCTTTTTTGGAGCTTGTCATCCACTAGTCTACCTAAATTGAATGAAAAAGAACAGCTTGGATATTATTCAACATTCATACAGGTATAGAATGACTCAGGGTTGTGTAAATTATGAGTCTTAATTTTTGGTTGAACTAGTTCTTTAAATCACCCCTTTGGATCTCAGATTTTTGTCAATCATTTTCTCTTGTCTTTTTTAGTCTCTATCCACTTTCATACTAGAGAACACTTAATTTTGCATCAGGTTATACTGTCATTATACTCCCATTCCCTATTTCTGGTTTCTAGAATAATGTATCTTAAGTTTCTTTAAAGGGGCCTTTCTATTTTCATGCTTTTTTTGCAGCTGCATTCTCAAAGCTTCCTGCATTATTTATAGGCTACTTGCTCTCACTGTATCTTGCCAGCAGTGGGCTGCCTTGCTTCCAGTCTCTGGTAATCTTCAGTGTGGTATGTACAGTAGAATTAGTACAACTGTCATCTCACATCCACTCTTCAATCAAGACTAATCACACTTTAGCAGTGCTGGATAGATTACATCTGAATTGCAATCCCGTACTGATTACAAATTGCCTGACTAAAATCATACGCAGTAACGTATATATTTTAGGTAATCTAATCTGATTATTTTGGATTACTTTTTTAGTACCTCTGATCTAACATCTGTTGTTCTTGTTATTAAGTCCAGACTTCCAGAATCAATAACTTGTCGAGGTTACAGGATATGATGTAGACATAGTGTATCACAGCTATTCATCAGCAGTGTATAGTAACTTGCATAATTATTTGTCATGAGAAGGCATGGTCTAATAATTTAAGTCGTGCTTATATCCAGAAATTCAGAAGCATGGAGCGCAAATGTATTTTACATTATATTTATATGAAGGCGAGCTGCATGTTTTTGATGCTGCTAAAGCTAGCCCCTCCATCAATGACAGACTCAAATATGTCTGAGTTTAACAGTTATTTCTTATGGTAGTGTTTCTAGAATTATGGACAGGTGCCTTGGGCACATTAAAAAAACATAGTCTTGCTCCAAACATTTCTGCATTACAAATGCCATCCATGTGTAATAACATATCAGACCAGTTAAATTTTTGAAGCAGAGTACAAAAACAATTCATGAAACTAAAATTATTATGACACAGTTATAATTTAAAACATAATTAAAATGTGTTCATAAGGAGTTGGTTAAATATGCAATGTAATGTTGAGAAAACATGCAAGCATGTCTCCAAATGCTTCTTTTGATTTAATGTGGAATATTTTGCAGTGGACAGGATATTACGTTTTGGAAGTCAGAAGTTACATTGCACAATAATGATTTTGCCTTGTGTCTCCTTAAAATTTAAATGATTTTTGTAAATCTAGAGGTAAAATGCTGAGTGAGACATCTCCATCTTCAGTGTAATTGGAGCCACCTGGCTAGTTACTACCCAGCACTGCACATTAGAGAATGAGCTTCAGGGAGCCAGAGAATGTACCATTATCTAAACAAGCAATGATGTCTATTAAAGACTATTCTTAAATCTAAGTCCAAGTTTCAGTGTTGGTGTAGTTACTGTATATTTGCTTTGTAAAGCAATATGGTCTGTTTACCAGTGTTAGGTAAATTACTCAAAGTAATCCACTACAAATTACTAATTACTTATCTGTAATTTTAATTAGATTGCTTTACTGACTACTTAATTGAAAAGTAATCACTATACTAATTAATTGACTTAAGTCACTTTCTAAAACTTTTTTCTGCTCAACAAATTCAAAATAATGTCTTTATTTCATCTTTCATTGTCGCACACAAGTCATACACTTGTCAGCACCTCCCATTACTCCCTTAATCAGATGTACATATGAATATAATTCATGTTTTAAATATATTCTACATAAATTATATTATTTTAAAAATACTGTAGGTGTAGCTCTAGTTATTACTTAAAGACAATTAAATTAAATTCGGTTTAAATTAAATTGATTACACAAATTTAAAATGTAATGTGTTACACTAGTTTTTGAATAAAAAAGTAATTAGATTACATTAACTAATCACTTTGTAATTGTATTATACTAAACACTGCCATTTACAGACTGTCTGGTGTATATTGCACACAAAACTGAGTTTGCAATGCAACTTTTCAGAGTAAGATTTGGCAAATATGTCTAGATTTGTAGTTTTACAATATATTTAGAACAGTCCAGTACATTTCTGCTAATTTCTTTGGTGTTTTTTTGTATAAACTTTTGAGCAGACTAGGCCTACACTAGCCTGTTATTGAAGTGTCATCTATTTTAGATTCACCCTCTTAAACAAGGCAAACTGTGTTGGTTGCTTTGTATGTCCTTAGACTCTTTTCCTGTCAAAGTTGGGCGTTCTTAACCAGAATAAGATGCAGTGCTGGGCAGATTACTTGTGAATTGTAATCAGGCACTGATTACAAATGACATGACAAAAAATGCTATCAGTAAAGTAATCTCGTAGATTAAATTTTTGGGGTAATCTACTACTTTTGGATAACATTTGGAACACTTTCAACCGAATTCTGCACGGTTTAATTGTTTGAATGATGCTTATGTCCACAAATTCAGATAAATGACTGCAAATGTAAAAATATGAAGGAAGTTTTCATATTTCCCCCCATGATGCTGATAGAGGTCTATGCCCCCATCAATGACAGACTCAAATATGTTTGAGTTTAACAGGCATTTCTTGTTGGAGTTTCTAAATTTATGGACAGGTTCCAGGGGCATGTAAACACAAATATGGTCATGTAATTTTGCCATTTTACAAACGCCATCCACGTGTAGTAAGAGATCAGACCAGTTATTTTCAGAGGTGGGTAGTAGCGTGCTACATTTACTTCATTACATTTACTTGAGTAACATTTTGAAAAAAAAATTATATATATACTTTTACAGTAGGTTTAAAAGTGGGTACTTTTTACTCTCACTCAAGTAAATTTCTAATTTTTTTTTTTTACTTCTTTACAATGACCGGCGTTCCTGTCATTGCATTACTGGGTTTCATTTTAATTAAAGTAATTTATTGAGAGATTATTGAATGGGACTTTTACGACAGCAGAAGTTCACACAGCTGCGCGCGCTGCTGTCACAGACTGTCACTCAAGTCATCAATGCTGCAGCATCAAACTCTTCAAAGTGAAACACTTTCTTCGCTCCACACAGGGAAAAAAAATATATATTTTCATCATGCAATGCCTTCATTTAACACCAAGACAAGCTGATATTTCAAGATTAAAATCTCAGCTTTAACTTAAGGCAGCACGCTGAGGTAAGTTTTGGCTCTAATGCTAACACGGGCTTTTCTGTGTAATGTGATGGTAATTTTCAGGATGATTCTGTAACTAGGCTCTTATGACATCAGTTTTTAAGTGTACATTTTTAAATCAGTGCAGCAATATATCAGTGCACTTTGTCCCGCATCCCGCATGTTATGAGCAGTATTTATGCATTTACTGGAAACTATTGCAGCTACTTCGGGTGGATTACCTGAAAAAAACCATGTAAAGATCCAAGTTAAGTGTAAATGCCTTTTACTCAGTTGTTCATGTGACTGACTAATGGAGTGCAAACAGACAGCCTTTCTGTGCGTGCACAGCGAGGGACGCGAGGCATGCGCGTGAGAGATGTGCAGGCGCGAGGCGATCGTATGCCGAAGAGAGTGGCTGTGTCCAAAATGATTCACTCGTTCACTCATTCACTAATTCACTAATTATATAATAATATATAGTGAATGGCAGTTAGTGCACTATATCTCAGCAGTGAGTGAACGAAATGAGTGACTGAATTCGGAAGCTGACATATACACCGAGTGTCAGAGCGCTGGGGCTGTCGCAGAAACAACGTCACATATGCACTTTTAAAATACTTGGGCCTTACTTGTTATTCTTATTAAATAATGTATTAATACAATAAATCTTCATTCTGTTTGTCATTTTTAGTATATACTGTGTGTTAATATAAAGAGTAAACACATTTGATCAAATAAAGAGTACATTTTAAAATGTATCTGTATGTTTTGCCTCTCTGTATGTTATTTAATCAAGTAATGATTTGTCAAAAAGTAATTTAATATATTCAGCATGAAATGAAATATTGCAGGAGTGAACGAAGCAGTAAACTCCCAGCTCGTACGTCTTCCCCGTGGTGGATTGTGGGCAATTAACTGTTGTTTAATTAGAGTGCATTGTAGGTAACAAGTGGCTCAATCAGAATTCAGACACTCCTACAAAACGGCGGACACCCAAAATCGTGCACTACATAGTGGATAGGGGTTTCAGACACAGCGAATATTCCACGACTTTTGTTGGTGCCCTGCGCACTAGGCTGCACACTCTGCATTTACAGAGTGGTGGTACTGCTGTACAGAACTAATGATCTAAATTCTTTCGACACTGAAAACTGTAACTACACTGGAATAAGAATCCACACAGGACTTTAAAAGCTATGATATAGCGAAAGTATACATGTTTCCAATATCTTAAATACACATCTCGCACAATCTGTCATGGACCTGCCACATTAACACCCTGGTGAAGAAGGCCCGTCAGCATCTTTACCACCTCAGGCACTTAAAGGACTTTAAACTGCCCTCTATGGTGCTAAAAAACTTTTACACCTGCACTATTGAGAGCATCATGACAGAAAACATCACAGCCTGGTTTAGAAATTGCACAAAACAAGATAGACTGGCTCTACAAAGAGTGGTGCGATCAGCTGAGCGCATCACCCACATCAAACTCCCTGACCTGCAGTCCATCTACAGCAAACGATGCTGGACCAAAGCCAGGAAGATCATGAAAGACCTCAGCCATCGTAATAATGGACTCTTCTCTTTGTTGCAGTCAAGGAAACACTTCCACTCCCTGATGGCCAAAACAGAGAGAATGAGAAGGAGCTTCTTTCCCCAGGTCATCCATGTCCTGAACCAAGGACAACACCAGGACTAGTTTCACTATTCAACACCACTCACTTGAAGCAATATTACACACTGAATTATCATATTTTTATATTATCATTATTATACATCTACAACATCACCTCTATAACATCAGCCTGTTGCAGGTCAACATTACTGCACAATACACTTTACCTTGCACAATGTACATATTGCCAGTCAACTGTTGCTGCTACCACCTCTACATCTGTCTTTATACACTATTTCATATTCATATGCATACTTTGTACATACAGTACATATTTCTTCTCCTATTTTATTGTGTATTTTATTGTGTTGTAAATTGTTTTTTAATTGTGTTTTTTACTTCAATTTCTACTCCTTATCTATCTATCTATTTATCTATATTGTTTTATCGTAAACTGTGGGGAGAAAAGTCATACCAAGAATTTCACTACATGTCGTACTGTGTATGGTTATGTATGTGACCAATAAAACTTGAAACAAAACTTGAAATTTAAAGTAGGCATTAATAAAGCATGCTCTTGCTTTGGTTTATATTTCAGCATTATATATAATGTCCTTGTGGGACATTTTCACGTTTTCACCGTAATAATTACTAGAAATCTTCTTATTTACAAATTCATCCAGGTCTGACAAGAGCCCTTAAAGGGATAGTTCACCCAAAAATTTAAATTCTCATTATTTACTCACCCTCATACCATCCCAGATGTGTGACTTTCTTTCTTCTGCAGAACACAAATGAAGATTTTTAGAAGAATATTTCAGCTCTGTAGATCCATACAATGCAAGTGAATGGGTGGCAACATTTTAAAGCTAAACAAAATCACATATGTCAGCATAAAAGTAATCATAACACTCCAGTGGTTAAATCAGTATCTTCAGAAGCGAGGTGATATGAGAATGTGTGGATGAGAAACAGAGAAACAGATCTCTTTCACATTCTTCTTCTTGTGTTTTTGGTGATTCACATTCTTCTCTGCATATTGCCCCCTGCTGGGCAGGGAGAAGAATGTCTAGCAAAAAATGACAAATATGGATCTGTTTCTCACCCACACCTATCATATCACTTCTGAAGACATGGATTTAACTACTGGAGTCTTATGAATTACTTTTATGCTGCCTTTATGTGCTTTTTGGAGCATCAACATTTTGGCCTACAGAGCTAAAATATTCTTCTAAAAATCTTAATTTCTGTTTTGCAGAAGAAAGGAAGTCACCCATATCTGGGATGGTATGAAGTTGAGTAATTGATAAGAGAATTTTCATTTTTGGGTGAACCATCCCTTTAAAGTGATAGGTCAGCCATAATTTAATATTTTGTCATTATGTCCCAACCATCATGTTGTTCCAAACCCATGTGACCCTTTGTATTATGTGGAACACAAAATATGTTAGATAGAATGTTAGGGACTGACAGTCTCGGTCACCATTCACTTTCAAAATATGGAGAGAAAAAAACATTCACTGAAAGTAAATAGTGACTCAGGCAAGCATTCTGTCTAATATCTCCTTGTTCCCTGTCTGTCACTCACTCGATGTTGTGTCAGTGTAGTGACACTAGGGGTTCAATCTTGAGAGCCCCAATCACCTTTGCTTAAAATAGAAAAGGCCAATGAAAATTGGCAAGTGGAATTTGCATGCCACTCTCCTCCCCAGACATACGGGTATAAAAGGAGATGGCGTGCATCACTCATTCAGATTTTTCTTCGGAGCCGAATGCATGTGTGTTCGTCCTCTCACTCTTTGCTATGCTGCTGGATTCTTATGGTGCATATCAGCGGTCACCCTCACACGGTTGAGTGCTGTGTTTCCCCTGGGCGCACAGGTGCTAAAAGAGTATATTAGAAAGAGGATATTTCCTTCTAAAAGAGCTCGCGCAAACGCTTGGCGTCTTTTTAAAGATGTCCTTCCACGTTTGCACTACTGGATGTGGCCGTTATCTCTCCCTTCTGGATACACGTGAAATCTGCCTTGAGTGTCTGGGGCGCCAGCACGCCGAGGCGGCTTTCGTGGAAGGTTATGTTCTCATTGTGAAGAACGTTGAGAACCCCATGAGAACGTTGCGGTCACGGCTCACTTCCTTCTTCATGAAGCAAGGAGCCACCATGGCTCCCCAACCGGTCTGTCCTGGGCTGACGCTCAGCCGGCTGGGTCGGCAAGCACTGCGGGCGATCTGGATGTGGACATGGGAGCGTTTCTGCCGGCTCGGCCCTCGCGGACCTCCCATCCCTCAGCACACTCGTTCTGTCCGGACGATCTGTCGAGCGATGCAGGTTGTCTGCCTCAGGGCAGGTTTAATGTGTCGTTCGCGGCTCACGACGGGGATGAGCTTTCGGTCACGGTATCGGAGGGTGGTCTTCTGCTATTGGAAGCGGATGAATCTTCTGAGCTCCCGCCCATGGGTGGTAGAGCACAGGATGAGTCGGACACTGAGATGGCAGCCGTGCTTGCCCGGGTGGCTGCGAACATTGGGTTGAAGTGGAACCCTCCACCCTGCCCTGAGCATTCGCGGCTGGATGATTGGTTTCTGGGCTCTGAGCGTGACTCACGGCCATGCCCCGCCCCGGTGCCTTTCATCCCGGAAGTGCACGAGGAGCTAACGAAGTCATGGAAGGCATCTTTTACTGCCAGTACATGCTTTGCGGCACGTCCACTCTGACTACCCTCGACGGCGGAGCGGCTAAGGGATATTTCGAGCTTCCCCAGGTAGAGTGCACCATAGCGGTGCATTTATGCCCGCAGGACGCAGCCACCTGGTGCGACCGACCAAGTCTCCCTTGCAAGGCCTGTAAGTTCTCTTCCTCTTTAATGATGAAGGCTTACAAGGCCGCGGGTAAGGCTGCTTCCACCCTGCATGCCATGGCCATCCTGCAGGTCCAGCAGGCCAAGGCGCTAAAAGACCTGCACGAGGGTAGGACCGACCCAGGGCTGATGCAGGAACTGCGCACTGTGACCGACCTTGCCTTACGTGCAACGAAGGTCATGGCACGTGCCCTGGGGTGGACAATGTCCATGCTTGTGGTCAAAGAGCGGCACTTGTGGCTCAACCTTGCGGAGATGCGTGACGCTGAGAAAGTCCGCTTTCTTGATGCGCCCATCTCCCAAGGGCGGCTTTTTGGTGACACAGTCGAGGATTTCGCCCATCAGTTCTCAATGGTGAGAAAGCAGACCGAGGCAATTAAACACATCCTGCCGCAGCATGACCCAGCCGCCTTCAGGCCACTGAGGTCCTGCACCCTGTCTGCTTATCACCAGAGCCATTCCTCTGCGGTGCCGGCCCCAGCTCCTGTACCATCGGAGCTCGCAAGCCGGCCTCAGAGAAAAAGATACTCTCGCGGGAAGTCAGCTCCACCTGCCCATCACTCGGCCCCCAAGAACCCCAGATGGGCTTCGAGATGGTCCTGACATGGCCCGCCCAGGGATGAGGTGACCGCTCTTGACCGGTCTGGCCCAGGACATCTCTCCAGCCCCACCATCTCCCCTGGGCCAGCGTGTGGTGAGTATGACATTGCCGAATGCTCTCTGGGCCTCGGCACCTACATGGTCAATAAAAGAGCAGTTTCCTCATTCCCTGGGCCAGCGCACTCGCAACGGCCAGGCGCTGGAAGTCTTTCCTGTCAATCAGGCGAATGCAAAGTACTTCCCATTCTCCGTCGAGAGATAGCCGGCAAACAGGTAAGCGTGCTGGCCTCTGGGGCCGCTCGCCCGCCCCAGTCACCGGCCACTGTCACGGGCTTGTGGAGCAGCACGTCTCCCCTGGGCTGTCTTCCAGGTGGAGCGCCTGCTCTGCCTTTCCACGAACCACCCTGCCCAGGCACAGTAAATCCAGTCATCCCCCTGGTGCTGTTGTCACGGAGGCTGGAAGCATGGTTAGAGCTCTCCAGTCCCTTACGGTGGCTCATCAGGATGATTCGCCTCGGCTACGTGATCCAGTTCACCGCTCGGAGCAGCTCTTTGTCTGTTTTGGAGGACAGCAGAAGGGGAAAGCTGTCTCCAATCAGAGGTTGGCTCATTGGATTGTGGATGCCATTTCTCTTGCATACCAGTCTCAGGACTTGCCGTGCCCCTAGGGGGTCCGGGCACACTCCACTAGAGGTTTTGCATCATCCTGGGCACTGGCAAGGGGGGCCTCTCTAGCAGACATATGCAGAGTTGAGGTTTTATAACCTACGCATAGTCTCGGTTTCGACCCGAGTGTTACGCGGTAACAGCAGGTAGACCGGGTGGCCTGTTGGGTGTACCACTTGCATTGCGCCTTTCCCCTTTTTCAAAGGTGATAATGTGCGCTTTTTGTCCACAACAGTTCCCCATACCAATGAACTCCGGACGCCTCTTTAATTCTTTAGCACTGTCCGGTGACGAACTCGGCAGAGGAGTAACGCCACCAGGCCCAGTACTCGTGGTATTCCCCTTTTCAGGTGAGCCCGTGCCCTTGGGCTCAGTGCTCCATGCGTGGTGATTCCGCTTTGGTAATCCCATATGATGAGTTTCCACTGTTCGGTTTCCCCTCGTCAGAGCTTTCTCTGTCTCGGCCACAGTGCTGCGTACCCTCTCTGTAGATAGGGTCCTCCTGTGGTATCATTCCATATGTGTACTTCCCCGTTGGTAAGTCCATGTGAGGTATGCTCCACATGTTAACCTCCCTCCAGCAGGATGTGTTCTCCATAGTGCTCTCCTTCCTGGAGAGGGAAGAGCACTTCCCAGCACTATTCTAGAAAGTGCTCGGTGGGAGATTGCTTAACAGCAAATTAAGAAAGGCACCGCCAGTAGCCTACTTGGGTAAGTGCCTTCTCCCCCCTTAACGGGACTAGGGAGACGCCTTACTTAACTCGCTGGAAGGTCACGACATGGTTGAGCGCTCTCTGCGAGGCATGCAGCAGCTTGCCCATGTCCACTCTTCCTTGCCTCGTGACACGGTTCAGTGCCTGCGGCATTTCCTATAGGAACCCTTAGTGTCACTACAGTGGCACAATGTCGAGTGAGTGACAGACATGGGACGTCTTGGTTACTGATGTAACCTCTGTTCCCTGATGGAGGGAACGAGACGTTGTGTCCCTCCTGCCGCGGTGCTGAACCGACCGCTGACATGGCCGGGACTCTCTATCGGCTCCTCATCATAAATCTGAATGAGTGATGCATGCCGTCTCCTTTTATACCCGTGTGTCTGGGGCGGAGAGTGGCATGCAAATTCCACTCGCCAATTTTCATTGGCCTTTTCTATTTTAAGCAAAGGTGATTGGGGCTCTCAAGATCGAACCCCTAGTGTCACTACATTGACACAACGTCTCGTTCCCTTCATCAGGGAACAGAGGTTACTTCAGTTACCAAGATGTTGTTTTGCATGGAAGAAAGTCATATGGGTTTGGAACAACATGATGGTGAATGTTGACAATTTCTGTTAATAATAATTATGCAATACATGTTAAATGTGTATTATGTAATGGAATATAGGGGAGTTAACATTTTTTCACATTACATGTGTGAAAGTAATGAGTTACTCACTACTTCAGTACTCTTTTAATTGGATACTTTCTTACTCTTACTCAAGTAATTAATTATTAATTATTATGAGTACAGTTTTTGGCTACTTTACCCACCTCTAGTTATATTTGTGAATCAGTGTCACAAAAATGTCTCAAAGTTATCACTACACCAAAAGTGCACTAATATAAATTTTTGAAGCCGACTACAAAAGCAGTTTAAGAAATTTAAGTAACTTGGTGGTGTTAATACAACTGAATATGAAATGACGTGTATTTATGCATTTTGAGGCGTTTGATGGACAAAACTCATTCAAAGACATTGCGACAAGGTTATATTACACACACAGTGATAATTCAAATAATAATAGAAAAAATGTGTTTGAGATATTCAATGTAAAGTAAAAAAAAAAAAAAAAACATGCAAAAATTCCTCCAAATGCTTCGTTAGATTTGATGTAGAAACCTTCGCAGTTGACAGGATATTAACATTGCGCGGTGTTTACACTGTGCAGTGAGGTTTTTACCAGTGATTTTTGTAATCTGGTTACGTAATCCATATTATATGTAATCTGTTACTACCCAGCACTGCTAAAATGCAACATGGACCAGACTTTATGCAGCAAATCAAAAGACTGGCTATGCAAGACTACCAAAGACACAGCTAGTATCCATTCCTCTGATCCTTGAAATTATGTTGCAATGGATTTTGGGTAACATTGGGGATTTTAAGTGCTTAGTGCAGTACTCACCACAGACACTGAGTAAATGCTGGTCCTTGTTAGTAAATATACAAGCTTGGCTGGCAATTTGAGCCCTGTGTTCAGTGAAAATTGAGCACCTGCAGTGAACCATAACAAATCAGCCCACAAGACTGTGAACCATCTCACCCAACAGTGGAGGAGCTTCCAAACAATGTTGGCTTGCTAGGATAATCCTGTTCATCAGAATCAGAATCAGAATCGGCTTTATTGCCAAGTATGCTTACATATACAAGGAATGTGTCTGGTGACAGGAGCTTCAAGTGTACAACAATACAAAAACAATACAAAAACAGAAGCAAGACATAGATAATAATAATGAAAAAAAAAAAAAATAGTTATACACATACGTACAGACACACACATACATACATACACACATACATAGTGCAAACTAATACAAATCTGTTATCTGTTATGTACAGTGCAAATACAAATCTGTTATGTACAGTGCAAATGTTTTTTTCAGAGAACTGAAATGGCAGAAGAGGTTTGATGTGTTGGATAAATATAAAAAAAGACTAAACTGTGTATTGCACATAGTTATTGCTCAATGGGGCAATTTAACTGTTCATGAGATGGATAGCCTGAGGGAAAAAAAACTGTTCCTGTGCCTGACGGTTCTGGTGCTCGGAGCTCTGAAGTGTCGGCCAGAAGGCAACAGTTCAAAAAGGTAGTGGGCAGGGTGAGTGGGGTCCAGCCTTTTTCCTCACTCTGGAAGTGTATAGTTCTTGAAGGGGGGCAGGGGGCAACCAATAATCCTCTCAGCAGTTCGAATTGTCCTTTGAAGTCTTCTGGTGTCTGATTTCATAGCTGAACCAAACCAGACAGTTTTTGAAGTGCAGAGGACAGAATCAATGACCACTGAGTAGAACTGTAACAGCAGCGCCTGTGGCAGTTTGAATTTCCTCAGCTGGTGAAGGACATACAACCACTGCTGGGCCTTTTTCACAATGGAGTCAATGTGTGTCTCCCACTTCAGGTCCTGTGAGATGGTAGTGCCCAGGAACCTGAATGACTCCACTGCTGCCACAGTGCTGTTTAGAATGGTGAGGGGGGTCCACAATCATCTCCACCGTTTTCAGCGTGTTCAGCTCAAGGTTGTTTTGACTGTACCAGACAGCCAGCTGTTCAACCTCCCTTCTGTATGCAGACTCATCGTCATCTTGGATGAGGCCGATGACAGTGGTGTCGTCTGCAAACTTCAGGAGCTTGATAGAGGGGTCCTTGGTGATGCAGTCATTGGTGTAGAGGGAGAAGAGTAGTGGGGAGAGCACACATCCCTGGGCAGCACCAGTGCTAGGTTTCCCCTGTCTCACAAGCTGCTAACTGTCTGGCAGAAAGCTGGTAATCCACTGACAGACAGACATGGGAACAGAGAGTTGGTGTAATTTATTCTGGAGTATAGCTTGGATGATGGTGTTGAAAGCCAAACTGAAGTCCACAAAAAGGATCCTTGCATATGTCCCTGGTCTGTCCAGATATTGCAGGATATGTTGCAATCCCATGTTGACTGCATTATCCACAGACCTGTTTACTCGATAAGCAAATTGAAGGGGATCTAGAAAGGGTCCAGTGATGTTCTTCAGGTGGGCCAACACCAGTCTCTCAAATGATTTCATGACCACAGACGTCAGGGTGACAGGTTTGTAGTCATTAAGTCTTGTGATTTTTGGTTTCTTTGGGACAGGAATAATGATTGAGCGTTTGAAGCAGCATGGGACTTCACACTGCTCCAGTGATCTATTGAAGATCTGTGTGAAGATGGGGGCCAGCTGGTTAGCACAGGATCGAAGACACGCTGGTGAGACGCCATCTGGGCCTGAAGCTTTCCTCGTCTTTTGTTTCCGAAAGAGGTGGCTCACATCATCTTCACAGATCTTAAGGGCAGGTTGAGTAGCAGGAGGGGGGAGTAGGGGGGTTGCAGGAGGTGTCGGTGTTTGTGTGAAGTAAAGGTCAGACTGGGTGTGGGGTGTGAGATTGGGCCTTTCAAATCTGCAGTAGAACACATTCAGGTCATCAGCCAGTTGTTGGTCCACCACAGGGTTGGGGTAGGAGTCCTGTAATTTGTGAGTTGTTTCATGCCACTCCACACTGATACAGGGTCGTTAGCTGAAAACTTTTTTCAGCTTCTCAGAGTATCTTCTTTTAGCCACTCTGATTTCATTGTTTAGTGTGTTCCTGGCCTGATTGTACAAGACTTTATCCCCACCCCTTTAAGCATCCTCTTTGGCCTGATGAAGCTGCCTGAGCTCTGCTGTAAACCATGGTTTGTCGTTGTTGAACTTTAAATATGTCCTAGTAGGAATGCACATTTCCTCACAGAAACTGATATATGATGTAACAGTATCTGTGAGCTCATCCAGGTCTGTGGCTGCAGACTCAAAAACACTCCAATCCGTGCAATCGAAGCAGGCTTGCAGTTCCCGCTCTGCTTCATTGGTCCATCTCTTTACAGTCCTTACTACTGGCTTGGTTGATTTTTATTTCTGCCTGTAGGTTGGAAGAAGATGAACCAGACAGTGATCAGAGAGTCCTAAAGCTGCTCTAGGAACAGAGCAATATGCATCCTTTATTGTTGTGTAGCAATGATCCAGTATGTTCCTGTCTCTGGTGGGGCATGTAATGTGCTGTTTGTATTTGGGTAGTTCACGTGTGAGATTTTATTTGTTAAAATCCCCAAGAATAATAATAACTGAGTCCGGGTGTTGTTGTTCCATGTCTGTGATTTGATCAGTCAGCTGTTGCAGTGCCGCATTCATACACACTCACCAGAATAAATGAGGAAAACTCCCATGGCAAGTAGAAAGGCTTACAGTTAATAAAGAGCGCTTCCAAATTAGGACAGCTCATCCTCTTTAACGTTGTTACATCTGTACACCAACTTTAATTGATGTAAAAGCATGTTCCACCGCCTCTCGTTTTCCCCGTTAACTCCACGATGCGATCCGCTCTGAACAGCTGGAAGCCCGGCAGATGTAACGCGCTGTCCGGAATGGCTTCACTCAGCCAGGTTTCTGTGAAGCACAAGGCAGCAGAGGTTGAGAAGTCCTCGTTTGTGCGGGTGAGGAGATGTAGTTCGTCCGTTTTATTAGGAAGAGAGCGGAGATTCGCAAGATGGCAGCATTGTTCGGCAGCATTGTTCGAAAGCCCCACCGACGGAGTTTGACCAGCGCACCGGCTCGTCTTCCTTGCCTGCATCTCCTGAACAACAAAGCCGTGCCTCCAATCAAAATGTCTAGCAAAACGTCTGAATATTCAAAAACCGGGAAAAGACTGTCTGGTATAAGCTGTCGAATGTTCAGCAGTTCATCTCTGGTAAAACTGACTGGAAAAAGATTACTAAACACAGGACAAACAAACAAAAACAACAAAACAATAGGAGCGCTCCACACCGAGGCTGCCATCCGCGGCACCATCATAAAGCTGTATGCTCATGAGCTGTGTGCCTCTAAAACATGCTTCCTGCCTGTGTACATTTGGCTAATCTTTTATTTACCTGAAAATGCAAAGGTGTTTTGACAATCCTAAACTAAGCTGCGGTTGCATAGACAGTTTTATTCATTTGAAGGTTAAAATAAATAAAAAATCATGAAAAAAAGTAATGTTGTGCTCAGACAAAATTATTCTGGCAGTCAGTGTTGTCAGAGTGCAGAAAATTCAGTGATTATGAAAATACAAAAAATGCTCAACATCTGCATGGTGATCTTGTTTAAGGATTTCATGTGATTTTATTAGCTCTGTTCCAAAAGCTAGTGAGCTGCCTCACTAGCTACTATATACATATGAAGCATCCTAGACAGGGAGCATCCTTACAGACAGTGCCGATTCTAGGCAAAGGCGAAGTAGGCAGTCACCTATAGGGCCACCACTGTTCCCTCTTAGCTGCACGCGTGCACAGCTGCACACTTATGATGTTGCTTCTGTGCAGACGGAAAAAAGACATCCGTGCAGTTGATGAACTATGGGAAAACCTAGAGATTTTATTGAATCAGAGCCAAATGCATGCTCAAGTGTTTCAACTGGAGTCCATATGAATATTCTATTTTTCCCAGTATGGAGCTGAAGCTTTGAGTGAAATCTTGTAAACAAGGTGGAAATACACATTATTGAGTCGTGAAACAACACATACACACAACGTATTTATCACGGGGTGCGAGCACTATTTATGAATGTGGAAATACAGTTGCGTGCCCCAACGGTTAAATGCTTCATGGTCAATGCCCATCCCGCAAGTGATTAACATAAACAGCCGTTTATGTTTTACGTGAATGCAAACAGGTGCAACAAATCAGATATGTGACAAAATATTAGATCTGTGCATAAGACTTTGCACTATAAACACACTAATGCAGCCTATTACACCTGCCGTTGTCGATGATGTTAATATTAATCAAACAACAATATTGAAAAGAAAGCCACTGACTGTTCTTTATTTGTTTGTTATTATTAGCCTACTATGTTCTTAGCTTACTTAATACTTGGGCTGCTACTTTATTATTATGGCTATGTACCTGAATAATAAAAAAAAAAATCTTGAATGTTTACTTAATTGAGAAACACTAAGGCTACATGCCATCATTTTTATTTAATATGTTTATATTAACATTAATATTTAACTTAGAGACTCCGTTTACACCTAGTATTTTTCAGATTAACAATTTTTTATTGATTCACATAACAAAACATATATATACACAGAATCAGCATTAACCCCCACTATTACCCTTCCCCTTCCCAATCCCACCCTGGTCCCAACACATACAAAAATAAAAATAATAATAAAATAAATAACTAAATAAACAAATACAAAATAAAAAATATAATAATAATCACACATCCATAAATTACATATACCCGCCCCATTTCTCCACGAACAAGCTATACTTCCCCATTCTTCTAAATGACCCCTCTTCAAAGGCCGCCACCCTTCCCAACTCCGAGCACCACTCCTGAAAAGAGGGTGCTCCAGCTGACCTCCAGTCCCTTAAAATGATCTGCCTGGCGATCATGACACTGGTTAAGACCCAACTCTTTATGTGTCTATTTTCAATATCGATGACCGCCCCATTGCCCAAAATACAGAGTCTGGGGCAAAATGATACCCAAGTGCCCAATGCATCACACACCAAACTCTGAACATTCAACCAAAACTCCTGGATCTTAAAACACCCTCAAAAGACATGGGTTATGTCTCCATCCTCTGACTGACATCGCCAGCAGGTGGGTGTGTCTTTAAGACCAAGCCTATATAATCTAGAGGGGTCCAATAGAACCAATGTAAAATCTTGAATTGCATAAGGTGCACCCTTGCGTCTCTAGATGCAGACTTGACCTTTTTAGAATCCGAGCCCACTCTCCCTCCTCAAATTCCAAGTTTAAATCTTTCTCCCATAATCTCTTGAGAGTGGTTGAGGCTTACACCTAGTATTAAGATGCATCTTTGGTGATCCAACCACATGTGGTCAGGTGAGACAAATCACTGCTTATACCTGGTCACTTAAAGTCACCTCCTGTGAACACTTGTGATCAGATTTGGAGGTGAGGGACTGTGGTGGCCTGGGCCACCCCTGAAATCTCATTGGCCACCCTGTGGCCACCCCAGAACTGATTGGTAGTTCATCATGTTCATCAACACAAGAACGAAGAACCAATAGAAACACCTGTCAATCAAAGATGACATCTCAGATCATTTGTTGATTTAGAGCCACACTGACCCAGGGTCAGTTTTATATTTCTGACTATTATAGTAGTGGTGGTCATAGTATTTATGAGCTCTTTATGTGTATTATTGGTCAGTCAGACCAATAAAATCTTCAAAGTTTTTATACATTATTTGACATTTTAAATATGCAGAGGCAGGGCAAATTGCACTTAAATGCCACAAATGATTTGACTAACTATTTTATTTGGTAATATTCAAAGTAATTGAAGCTATCAGAACATGTGGAAAATAAACCTGAGTAGACACTGTAAATAGAGTTTTGTTTTTTACTGTATACAGAGCTCAATCTGCAATTTTGGGGTTTCCAGACAGACACCTATAAGCCCTCGTAGCCAATTTCACACACTGATTTGTACCCAATTTAACAATATTTCTGCTGGACAATGCAGTTATAGCTAATAAATGAATGAATAATTGATTGAATGATTGATTGAATTGCGCCTCAATCAGTTATCACCTGTACTTGTATCTTTTTATGATTATACACTATACCTGATGTTATATGCAGATTAATTCTCTACAATGAGAATAGCTCTTAAAAATGTGTAACTGACTTTTCCTAAACAATTACTGATTTAAAAATGGATGTTATGTTAAAATAACCAGAGATTCCCAGACACTGTAATAGTTTGAAATAGAACGGGAATAGAAAACTGTCAAATGTCAAAACAACAGTCTGATATTGAATACAAACAATTCAGTGAATGCTAACATGAGTTTAAGAATTCATTTAATCTACATGTGTAGATGTTGAAGCATAGCAATGCGATATTTACACATTTTGATCATGTGCCATTCATAAAGGTTCTCCCGGTATCGCCACCCCACACTAGGTCTGTGCCCCATCTTGGCCACCCCAGTAAAAATGTCCTGGATTCGCCACTGATCACTATGTCAGTGTGTTACTGCATGATAATAAACTGCAACAAAGTCAGAAAAGACAAAGAAAGCACAAAAAAAACTGCACTATTTCTCTCGGATGCAGCTGAAATTTAATCTAAGCACAAAAGCAACATTTCGAGCAGAACTGTCTGTTATTTTAGTGGATTACTTGTACTAAAGGAGCTTCAGATGTTCGTGCTTCTCATCTGTGTCTCTGCGTGTTAATTTCAGACACACTGAAAAATATCCGATAAGTTCTCGTCTTTGTGTTTGGATCTGCTTTTTTACATTTTCTAATCGGATGGTTATTTCCTTTCAAAGTCGCTCTTAACCGGCAAAGTTTAAACTCTTGTTTTAGCGCAGTGGTTGATTGACAGGTGAGGGGTGGTGCTTCACTGCTGCCAAGATGCATACAGGATGGATTAGTGTTTACACCTCAGAAGTGAAGCGTTCACATACATTTTTGACCACATTCGTATGTGGTTTTTGTGATCTGATCACAAAATGTTTTAGACCCCGTTTACACCTGTATTTAGCACTGACCACATGTGACTGGATCACTAAAAATGCATCTTAATACCAGGTGGAAACTGGGTCTGAAATAATGGAGAGTGTTCAGTTGCATAATAGCATATTATCCATTTTTACTGTGGTATTTCATTTCAAATGTCAAGAATTGTGAAATTTAACTTGCCAAATCAATTTTTTTATATATACAGTAAATAAACACTAGACTCGCAATTGATTTAAATGATTTGACATTATGTTGCTATGCTAAAAACGCAATAATCTAAAAAGCATAAAAAATATATAACACAAATATTGAGTAAAATCCATTTTTAATTACACTGATACTTCTAAACTTTGAATGAAATATACAGTATATCAGAAAAAACATTTCAAACATTTATGTATAATCAGCTTTTCTTGCACCTCATTTGCAATCTTGGATATACTGTGTGTATATATATATATATTTTTTTTTCACGATACTTCATATTTCCTTCTCCATGAAGGACACATGCGATGCTGCCAAGGAATTTGGCTAAAATGGGGTATCTTCGGAGGCAGCATTATTACATAACTTCTTTTGGAGCAGTCTTCACATGGTGTGCATGCCTGAATGATGCCCTAGAATGCTGCATCCGTCAGCAGTTTTTAAACAAAGCAATTGTGCATGAGACTTATCAAAGTGTAATCACTTGCATAGTGCAAGTAAAGTGAAATGAAAGCCTATGCAAGCATGTAAAATGAGATCTTACCTTGTCACTGAAGAACAGTGGCTTTGAGAGCTTTGGCAGACCATTATATGAATACACTCTCCATCTGTACTCTCTCTCCCTGATATGGAACACTAATGCAGCAGTAACCTCATTTGAACTGTATGCAATCTGGACCTCATTCAGAATCCTGGCACTGAACCCAAAATAAAAAGACAAAGAAAATGATCCTTAACAGTACTAGATCACTTTTGTGAAGACTTTTAGCTGCTGACTATGGTCGTCTTGCTGAGATATCACTGTTTTTTTTTTTAATTTGGATGAAAATGAGGCTGGATGTTCCTTTAAAGACAACATCAAATGGCATTTACAACTGCTTCTGTAATCTGATGTATTTCTGAGTGAAACAGAGTATTCAGTGAGAACAATTATTTTATACAAAAGGGAATTAAGATCATGAAAAATGGGCATAATATACCAGATTGGAGTCATGTGGGTGGAGAGGAGGGGATGAAAAATAGGTGAGCTTGGTGACATCAGAAGAAAATAAAAGTTGTTTTAGAGGCAGAGCAAGTTATTACATTTTGATTGATGATAACGAAGACAGATTTTTTTTTTTCTTATTGTGCACAAAAAGACTGGTAATGTGTATTAAAGTCATTTGGTACACAATGTTTTCTGTCTGGATATTTAAGGAAGGTTGGCAAGGAACTTGGGGAATCTGTAGTCAGATATCCCACGCATATCGCTGCAAGTCATTTTCTATTGCTAGGTATGTTTCTCTGACTTGTCTTTTATTTTTAGGAAAGCTTGTTTATTCTGATGATTTGTGAAATTGGCTTTGATTGATTTTGTAACTTGTGTTTTAAATCCTACCTGGCAAATAAATTGATACTTTTTGATTTATTTGGTATTCCTCTGAAATCATTTATCACCGGTAGATTCGAGGGACGCCTTTTGTTACCGCAAACTTATGTCCAGGATAATGATAATTACTGGAGCTTATGAATAGGAGAAAACCACGTAAGACTACCAGTCATTGCTTATCACCGTCTTAGCAAGTTGTATGAAACGTGACTAAATAAAACTATCATCTGGTTATGAGCAAGCACTAGGCGGCCGAACCAGATGATATTAGTAAACCCTGCAACCGCTGACTATGAACGGAACTGGCGATTTTGTGTCCATGAGATCTATGTAATTAATTGGCCGGCATATGACTCTGAACGACAATTGGACCCGAATGAAAGGATAATGAAAGTTAGGATGATTCAGTGTAATCAATAATTTAAAAAGATTAAATTAAAAGAATGATCAGAAATCAATTCAAGCTTAAATCTAAATTAGAGGTTCAATTTAAATTGGAGTCAATTTAATATAAAATTGGAGTCAGATAAAATTAATTAAAAGAGTCAATTGATAAAGTGCAAATTAATAATAGGTGTTTTTGCTTCAGCACTCAGAAAAGACAGAACAACGGAGAAACCTTCAGCCATTTGATTGGAATCTGAAATCGGACTAATAGTTTGGCCCCTTTTACAATCTTTTGACATATAAGAGGTCATTGTACTACAAAAATGTGTATGTTTCAGAACTCAAATCTTTCTCCTCACCGCAAAAAGAGCATTTGTTGAAACCAAGCTGCCAAAATGACTCTCTACTTCATCCACATTGTGATGACATACTGTGGTAGATATTTGCATCTGACCGCCTCTACAATAACATATCAACAACTACTTTACTTTATTACTTCTGTAGTCCCACCCAGTAGTTGTGAGCGGTGAGATGGCAAGGAGAGACCAGGTCAGTCAAGAGCAGAGAGCCAATCATTACAGTGGGCATTTCCTGTCAAGTCTTAAGGGAGAAGCAGCACCAAAACTGAGTATTTCTGACAGAGTGTCAGAATGAGGATGGAAAATGATCATGTATGATGTATGAAGTAGTATGTCATTCGGAACATTTATGGCACATCTATATGAAGGTGCTGTGCACTCTTTTGAATCATGTTTTACAGTCATATTTTGGTTTAGCTGGAAGACGATAGAACTTGAAAAACATGTTTGTTTTTTTTTCAGAATTCTCTCAGGGCCCTGTCGTATGATGGTTTTGATGTTTTACTTTCATTGTAAGTTGGTATATTTTATATATTTTATAATTAAGAACGAAGACCAAATGGTGCATTAATGGCTTCGAGTGTGAGTAGTCAATCATTAAGTGGGTGAGCGATAAATACAAACTTAGCATGACACCAGAAAAGTGACTCCATAAATAGTAAATAAACACTACTAAATCTTAAAAACATGCAAATCTATGTAAATCTATGAAAATAAGCCTTTTCTGTCCCTTTCTCTCTCTCTCTCTCTCTCTCTCTCTCTCTCTCTCTCTCTCTCCTCCCTCCCTCCCTCCCTTCCTCCAGTAAGTAAGGGGTGAAATACGTCCACAGTCAGAAAACTGCCACACTGATCAAAACAAGGTCTCCTTGTCTGAGGCCTCTGCAGTTTTAAGACATCAGAACATGCTGACACTGCATATTGGTGTAAAAGACACACAGTCAGTGACAATACGTCAGCACAGCTGTCAAAGACCAGCTAATTTCCCATCTGCATTCATGATGGCTGCCCAAGTGAGGCATAACTGTGCTGGACGTCATCCTGCACTGTACTCTGTTTGATGCTTGTGAGTAAATGCCATGTAATTTCCTTGTATGACAACTACAGACTGGGTTGATATGCAGTACAACAGCACGACTGCAAGAGTGATATTACTTTTGTACAGCAGTTCTGTAAACCAGAAAGTTGTTCTGAATAACTTATATTTTAGACACATTGTATGTTTTACATATGGTCAGTTATTTTGTATATTTTTGATTCTCATATCCAAATGGTAACTCTTGATTTTCAAATGTACTGCTATTTGCTATTATTGCCATAAACTTCATTACATTAACCAGCATAAAAGACTGTGTTGACTATTGGCAAGACATTAGAAAGACTGCATTACCTAAAGCAGAGCCTAAATAATAGCCAATATTTGGCTATTGGTTAAAATTATTTTTAGGGCAGTCAACTGGTTAAAAATTTTAATTGAATTAATTACATGAGATGATGATTATTTAATTAAATTAATCACAATTAATCACATACATCAATATTTGCTATGAAAGGCCCCAAATAAATATAATTCAATATATAATAATCAAAATAATTATAAATATTTGAATAAACATAATATTTAAGAAAATTCAAAGATATAACATTGTTGTGGCACTACCCAATACAAAAAGTGGCTTTAGAAGGGCTTTTTTAGTTGACCATAAACCTGTCACTGGCTACAGATCCATTTTGCAATTGAGTTGTCAGTCTGTTTGAGGTAGATGCTTAAAGTTTAAAGAAGGTATTGGTGAAAGTTTCAACCTTTATTCTTAAGAATAATTAACTAATTAACAAGGACTAAACTAGGGAGAGTGATAAGAGAACAAGGAGGCAGAGTCGGGGAAGCACATGGCAAGACAAACACAAAGCCATGTGCTAACATACAAAACAAACTGACATGAATACACATGCCGATGAGGAATCAAACAAAGCCATGTGCACTCACACAACACACCAGACTGACAGAAGAGCGTATGGCAAGAGAACTGAACCCGAAACCATGCGCTCACAAAGATGAGACATGGAGCACGAGTGTCCAGATCTCGACTCAGAACAGAAACCGAACTAGGCTGAGGAGTCAGGACCCAGACACCATGCTTCGAACATGAAACACAAACACAGGATATGGATGTCAGGATCCTGTCACCACACCATAAACATGACCAAGGTGACAGGATCCTGACATTACCTTGCAATTGCGTGACTGTGCGTCATAATCAAACAAAAAACTGTCCCCCCTATGGAGCTGGAATCGCCCAACTAGTGTTGCACAATCCCCTCTAGCGTAAACAGCAGATTCACGTGGTACCTGTTACTCAGCACTGGCCAGAATGGGCCAATCACAGCTGTTTATTATTACTGAATGAATAAAAAATGCTTTTATAGATAATGCTGAAGTGAACAGGTATTTATTAAAAAATACTATCCAGCATTATTAAAAAAATAATAACCAGTGTAAAAATGTCTCCAATTAGATATAAAACGTTCTGAGATTTAAATGCAAAGCAGCGCATTGATGGTGTTGACATGTGGTACCTGTCACTTTTCTCAGTGTTGGCTAGGATGGGCCAATCATTCGTTGTTTATTCTTACTGGATGAGGATTTTTATAATAGATCTATAAATACTGCTGAGGCGGACTTTCCATTCACAGGTATGAATCTTTGCAATTATCAGTTTTTATGAAAAAATATCTATGCAGTGTAAAATGTCTGCAATTAGATATAAAACGTTCTAAGATTTAAATGCGCATGCATGGAGGATTCGGTTTTCAGAGCGCCAAACGCCTCCTGCAGGAAAAACACTTTGTGTCTCAACAGACACAGTGGCTGACATCATATGCAAATTCAGTCTATAGGTCTGTTCCCCAAAACTATCGTATGAATTTTGAAAACATATCACGAGTCATATGTGGAGTCAGTGGACATGTTAAAGGCATCCATAGAAATGATCAGTTGTTTTTTTATGGGTGTGGAAATCGTCATGGTTACTGGTGTAACCTCCGTTCCCTGATGGAGGGAACGAGACGTTGGTGTCGATGTAGTGACACTAGGGGTCACTCTTGGGAGCCCGAGACACCTCTGGTCTTTGATAAAAGGCCAATGAAAATTGGCGAGTGGTATTTGCATGCCACTCCCCCGAACATACGGGTATAAAAGGAGCTGGTATGCAACCACTCATTCAGGTTTTACGCTGAGGAGCCGATATAAGGTCCGGCCATTTCAGCGGGTAGTTCAGCGTTGTGGCAGGAGGGACCAACGTCTCGTTCCCTCCATCAGGGAACGGAGGTTACACCAGTAACCATGACGTTCCCTATCTGTCACTCACTCGACGTTGGTGTCGATGTAGTGACACTAGGGGTCCCTATACAAAACGCCACAAGGCTGAACTGTGTTACGTGAACTGGCGGTGTGTGGTGGGCAGACTTGCTGTGTGCCTCATAGCCAGCACACCAGGTCGACACGTAACCTCCCCCAACACAGTTATGAGTGTCGAACGGCCCTTTTTGGGGACAAGTCGACTACCCAGAGATAGAGACAGGCTTAACCCAGTCATGGCCTCTTTCCCCTTCTCTTTTTCCACTCCCTAAAAAGAAGGGGGATTATCCGACTGGGCCGCCAGGTCTAGTCGGGGGGTGTCCCTCCCAAGGGGAGGACACCGCGGAGACCACACCTCGCCCCAAGAGAGGGGGGATATTTAAGTGGAAGAATACATCACATGGTCTTTCCAACCATGTGGAGAGCCTTCAAGGTAGATCCTACCCAATGGGGGAGGAGTTACTACAACATGGAGACTGAGGGGCTCTGCCCAAGGAAGACGCAGTTTGCCAGTAGGGAAACGAACTAGCGGAAGATATAGATCGCATGGGGTTAGCCTTACAGGGAACCGCCACATGCGGAGCACCTACCCCAGAACCGGGCTCTTAGTTAGCGCGTGTACTGGGCCGGCAGCGAGTCTCTCCGAAAACTCGACTGCCACAGGGCTCGGAGGAAGTCAACCAGGGAACAACCTTTGTGAACACTACTGGGAATTAACAGCGCACGTCTTCAGCTCAAAAGGAGGTGGAAGGCGCTATGTGCAAGCGATACACCCGGCCGGCTATCCCGGGCTTATCCGCTTGTGTTGCGTGCCACTACCTGGGACGAAACCGGTTCCACCCGGAGGTTGTAGAACCTTGCAAAGGTGTTGGGTGTTGCCCAGCCCGCTGCTCTACAAATGTCTGTTAGAGAGGCACCTCTGGCCAGAGCCCAAGAAGCCGCCACACCCCTGGTAGAATGGGCCCGTAGCCCTACCGGGGGCGGCATGTCTTGGGCGAGATATGCCATAGATATGGCATCAACAAGCCAGTGGGCGATCCTCTGCTTGGAGACAGCGCTTCCTTTCCGCTGTGCACCGAAGCAGACAAAGAGCTGCTCAGAGAGTCTAAAGCTCTGCGTGCGATCCAAATAGATGCGCAAAGCACGCACCGGACACAGCAACGCCAGGGCTGGGTCTGCCTCCTCCTGGGGCAGCGCTTGCAGGTTCACCACCTGGTCTCTAAAAGGAGTGGTGGGAACCTTGGGCACATAGCCCGGTCGGGGGTCTCAGGATCACGTGAGAATAGCCCGGACCGAACTCCAGGCACATTTCGCTGACAGAGAATGCTTGCAGGTCACCTACCCTCTTGATGGAAGTGAGCGCAGTCAGGAGGGCAGTCTTCAAGGAGAGTGCCTTAAGCCCGGCTGACTGCAAAACTCAAAGGGGGCTCTCTGTAGACCCTGAAAAACTACAGAGGTCCGATGAGGGAACAAGGCGTGGCCTGGAGGGATTCAGCCTCCTGGCGCCTCTTAGGAACCTGATGATCAGATCATGCTTCCCTAAGGACTCACCGTCGACTGCGTCATGGCGTGCTGCTATGGCAGCAACGTACACCTTCAAGGTGGAAGGGGACAGCCTCCCTTCCAACCTCTCTTGCAGGAAGGAAAGCACTGATCTGACTGCGCACCTCTGGGGGTCTTCCTGATGGGAAGAACACCACTTAGCGAACAGACACCACTTAAAGGCATACAGGCGCCTCGTAGAGGGAGCCCTAGCCTGAGTGAATGTGTCTACCACCGCAGGTGGGAGACGGCTTAGGTCTTCCGCGTCCCGTCCAGGGGCCAGACATGGAGATTCCAGAGGTCTGGGCGCGGGTGCCGAATGGTGCCCCTTCCCTGAGAAAGAAGGGCCTTTCTCAGGGGAATTTGCCCGGGGGGAGCTGTCACGAGGAGCGTGAGGTCCGAGCACCACGTCTGGGCGGGCCAGTAGGGTGCTTACCAGGACGACCTTCTCCTCGTCCTCCCTGACCTTGCACAGGGTCTGTGCGAGCAGGCTCACTGGGGAAAACGCATATTTGCGAATGCCAGGGGACCAGCTGTGCCAGCGCGTCTATGCCGAGGAAGGCCTCGGTGAGGGCGTACCAGAGCGGGCAGTGGGAGGATTCTTGGGAGGCGAACAGGTGCACCTGTGCCTGACTGAATCGACTCCAAATCAGCTGGACCACCTGAAGGTGGAGTCTCCACTCTCCCCTGCGGGGAACCTGCCGTGACAGCGCGTCCGCTGTAACGTTGAGGTTGCCCGGGATATGAGTGGCTCGCAGCGACTTGAGGTGCTGCTGACTCCGGAGGAGGAGACGGCGGGCGAGTTGTGACATACAGCGGGAGCGCAGACCGCCTTGGCGGTTGACATATGCTACCGCTGCCGTGCTGTCTGTCCGAACTAGCACGTGCTTGCCCTGGATCAACGGCCGGAACCTCCGCAGGGCGAGCAGAATTGCCAGTAACTCGAGGCAGTTGATGTGCCAACGCAGCCGCGGACCCGTCCAGAGGCCGGTGGCTGCGTGCCCGTTGCAAACAGCGCCCCAGCCCGTCTTGGAGGCGTCTGTCGTGACCACGATGCGCCTGGAGACCAGTTCTAGAGGAACACCTGCTCGTAGAAACGAGAGGTCGGTCCAAGGGCTGAAAAGACGGTGACAGACCGGCCACGCGGTGTGTCCCGTGGCGCCATGCCCGTCTCGGGACTCGAGTCTGGAGCCAGTGCTGAAGCGGCCTCATATGCATCAACCCGAGCGGGGTGGCCACCGCCGAGGACGCCATATGCCCCAGGAGCCTCTGAAAATGTTTCAGTGGAACCGCTGTTTTCTGTTTGAACGCCTTCAAACAGGCCAGCACCGACTGGGCGCGCTCGTTCATAAGGTGCGCCGTCAAGGAGACTTGAGTCCAACTCCAAACCGAGAAAAGAGATGCTCTGAACCGGGAGGAGCTTGCTCTTTTCCCAGCTGACCCGAAGCCCTAGTCGGCTGAGGTGTGAGAGCACCAGGTCCCTGTGTGCGCATAACCCGTCTCGAGAGTGAGCTAGGATTAGCCAGTCGTCGAGATAGTTGAGAATGCGAATGCCCACCTCCCTTAACGGGGCAAGGGCAGCCTCTGCGATCTTCGTAAAGACGCGAGGAGACAGGGACAGGCCGAAAGGGAGGACTTGTACCGATACGCCTGACCCTCAAACGCAAACCGCAGGAAGGGTCTGTGTCGAGGAAGGATCGAGACGTGAAAGTACGCATCCTTCGGGTCTACCGCCGCGAACCAATCTTGATGCCGGACGCTCGCTAGAATGCGTCTTTGCGTCAGCATCTTGAACGGGAGTCTGTGTAAGGCCCGGTTCAGTACTCGCAGGTCCAAGATTGGCCGCAACCCACCGCCTTTTTTCGGTACAATGAAGTAGGGGCTGTAAAACTCCCTCTTCATCTCGGCTGGAGGGACAGGTTCTATCGCGTCCTTCCGTAGGAGGGTAGCGATCTCCGCGCAAGGTAGCAGCGTTTCCATCTTTCACCAAGGTGAAGTGGACACCGCTGGACCTGGGCGGATGCCCAGCGAAGTGAATCGTGCAGCCGAGTCGGACGGTCCGGACCAGCCCTCGCGACGGACTGGAAAGCGCAAGCCATGCACCCGAGTTCCGCGCAAGGGGGACCAAAGGGACAACGTCATCGGATGTACCGGCGGGTGGGGCCTCGCGGCGGGGCGGAGCCTGAGGTGCCACACCCCATCGTGGCCGTGCTGAGTCAGAGGACATCGAAGCACTTACCTGGCTCCTTGTGACCACCCCCGGAACAGCCTGGGACGGGGGAGGAAGAGGCCTGTCCTCATGACCCGTGGAGACTGTCACATCGGGGGCAGATTTGTGCCACAGCTGGGCGCTCAGGGCGGGAGACCGCCGCTGGAGCGCCAACCTGCCAAATGGAGTGGTGGACGGTGGTCGTGATGCCAGCCGTACACACCGAATATGTGACCCAGGGAACAAGGAAACCACTCTTGCGGAGCTCTTGAGTACTGCAGCCACTTGGGCATGCAGCGCAATTAAATGCAAAAGGTAACAAAAAGAAGATCTGCTTACCAGCTCCAGAGCAGCGGGTTTCGTTGTCCCTGGGTCGCCCGTCTCAGGGGCGCTTCGAAGACCTCCGTGGGTTCTTCGGTGCCGGCTGTGAGACGGGTGGCGTCGGCTTCCTGCGGTGGGCTCCACGCCGGGGCCGGGCCGGAGGGGCGGGCTGCGGCGGAGCCGGTGCAGTCACCGCAGGGGGACGCCCTCGGCGATGAGTAGATGGGGGGATCTTGAGCCACGCCGGGGCAGGACAAGCCGGCTAGCACCCATCTACTGCTCTACCATCGAGAACTGCTGGGCAAAGTCCTCGACAGTGTCGCCGAATAGGCCCGCCTGGAAAATGGGGGCAGCAAGGGATCGTGTCCTGTTGGCCTCACCCATCTTGACCAGGTTGAGCCAAAGGTGGCGCTCCTGGACCACTAGTGTGGCCATCGTCCGCCCGGGAGACCGTGCCGTGACCTCCGTCGCTCGGAGAGCGAGGTCGGTCGTCGAGCGCAGTTCCTGCATCAATCCCGGGGCGGAACTACCCTCGTGCAGTTCCTTTAGCGCCTTGGCAGACTTGCAGGAGAGCCATGGCGTGCAGGGCGGAGGCGGCTTGTCCAGCAGCGCCGTAGGCTTCGACCGTCAGAGACAACGTAAACCTACAGGCCTTGGACGGGGCTTTGGGCACCCACACCAGGTGGCGGCGCTCTGCGGGCATAGGTGCACCGCGAGCACCTTTATCCACCGGGGGATTGCCGAATAACCCTTGGCCGCCCCACCATCGAGGGTAGTGAGAGCGGGGAAGCTGAAAAGATCGGGACCGGGCAGTAAAAGGTGCCTCCCGCGATCTTGTCAGCTCTTCATGCACTTCCGGGAAGAAAGGAACGGGGCGGGGCGTGGCTTTGAGCGGCGCCGCGAGCCCAGGAACCAATCACAGAGCCGCGAGGGTTCAGGGAAGAGCGGTGAAATCCACTCTAACCGACGCTCGCGGCTGTCCGGGAAAGCATGTCGTCATCTCCGCGTCAGCCTGTGACTGGGCGATCGACCCCGAAGGGAGGAGCCCAGCCGAGGCTTCCGACTGGACGAGCCCGCTCTCCGATGCTGCGCTCGAGAGCTCATCACTTTCGCGGGCTCCGAATAAGAGGTCGAACTCGCCGTGAGACGAGCCGGCGGACTCACCCGGAAGCCCGATCGGGGCAGACGAGCGTGCTGGGGGATGGGAGTTCCGCGGGGGATACCCGGCGGAGGCGGTCCCATTGGGGTCCCCAAATCGCCCCCAGTGCTAGCCGCGCTGGCCTCAAACCCGTGGGTAAAAGGACCGAGGCGGGAGCCTCTGGGGTGGCTCGCTTCCTTACGAAGGCGAGCCGCGACCGCAACGTTGCCATAGACACATTCTCGCAATGAGAATGTGACCATCCACGAACGCTGTCTCCGCGTGAGCAGTGCCCAGACACGAAAGACAGTGATCGTGACCGTTAGAAGGCGAGAGATAACGAGCACAACCAGGAATAACACACAATCGGAAAAGCATCTTTAAAAAGACGCGTCTTTAAAAAGACGTTCCGTGTGTGCGCTCTTTTAGAGAAATATATACTCTTTTAGAGGGGAAAAATGCTCTTTCAGAAAATATACTCTCTAGTTTTTCTGCCGAAGCGCCCAGGGGCGTTCTCTGCAGTGCACCAGTGCAGAGGAGGGAGAAGCCGCTGAAATGCGCCGTCAGATCCAGCAGGTGAATGAACAGTAGTATTCAGCTCAATGAGCATGACCGTTCGGCTCCGAAGAGAAAATCTGAATGAGTGGTTGCATACCAGCTCCTTTTATACCCGTATGTTCGGGGGAGTGGCATGCAAATACCACTCGCCAATTTTCATTGGCCTTTTATCAAAGACCAGAGGTGTCTCGGGCTCCCAAGAGTGACCCCTAGTGTCACTACATCGACACCAACGTCGAGTGAGTGACAGATAGGGAACAGATAAGCATGTATTTCAGATGAGCAGGTAAGAATTTAACTTTTCTGAAAGGGATAATGTTTCTGAATGAAATGTTTCCTGAATGTTCAATATGATACACAGTGTATACATATTTAGGAGGATGCTATGAATATGATTTGCCATTTATCTGTGCATTAATTTGAACTGTTATTATGCACTGTGTAATGTGTTGTAATGAAGCAATCTTTTGATCATTAAAAAGGCCCTATTATGCTTTTTGGGATTTTCCCTTTCCTTTAGTGTGCAATATAGCTGTTTGCGTATGTAAAAGGTCTGCAAAGTTGCAAAGCACAAAGTCCACACCAAAGGGAGTTACACTCTCCCACAGAAAACTGCTCCTGAACTGCCTGAAATGCCTGGCTTGCAGTCCAGCCATTACTTCTGTGACATAACTACCTCACTATGTAACACATTTGCATAATTCCCACCTCAGGAATGTGTTGCTCGGGAAGCCTCGGGAGCAAAAACTTGGTTATGGTAAGGGCCGTTACATTTCCAACACGCGTTCTAAGCGGTTGACCAATCACAACAGACTGGGCCAGCTGACCAATCAAAGCAGACTGGGCTTTTCGGAAAGGGGGGCTTTTAAGAGACAGAGCTACAACAGAGCGTTTCAGACAGAGGGTGAAAAGAGATGCTGCAGCAATGTACAGTATGAGGAAAATAATTTGTTTTTTGAACATTAAAGCATGTAAACCTATTCTAGTAGACCCTCAAAATAAAATTAGGGAACCCTAATGTAGTATGAGGATGTGCTGATGACTGACAGGGTATTGGGCAGTAGATTTTTAGTAGATAGATAGATAGATAATTACAGCAGAAGGATACAGTATGCTTGCATTATTTCCCAATGTCGGTACTAACTCAGATTGATAGAGACATCCCATGTCCCACCCACTTCCCCTTCCCTAAACCCCACCCCGGACCTAAATTTCAAACCAACGTTAAAACAAATCTACAGCATGTTCTAGGAAAGTAATAATTCATACAAATGAGAAATTACTTTTAAAATCCTCTCACATGGCACAGATTGCAATAGTTCCCTATCTGTCACTCACTCGACATTGTGTCGATGTAGTGACACTAGGGGTCACTCTTGGGAGCCCCAAACACCTCTGCTTTTTTTAAAAAAGGCCAATGAGAATTGGCGAGTGGAATTTGTATGCCACTCCCCCGGACATACGGGTATAAAAGGAGCTGGTATGCAACCACTCATTCAGATTTTCTCTTCGGAGCCAAGCGGTTGCATTCAGTGCACTGGATTCAATTCAAACTCAGTTCTCTTTACCGTTCACCTAAAACTGCTGGATTTACGGCGCATTTCAGTGGCTTCTCCCCCTCTGCACCCGTGGAGTGCAGAGAACGCCCCTGGGCACTTCGGCAGATCAAAAGAGTATATTCTAAAAGAGTATATTTTCTTTCTAAAAAAGCAGCACACACGGAAACGTCTTTTTAAAGATGACTTTTCGTTTGTGTGTTATTCCCGGTTGCAGTCATTATCTCTCCGCTTCTGACGGCCACGATCGCTGTCTTATGTGTCTGGGCACTGCCCACGCGGAGACATCATTCATGGATGGGTCTTGTCCTCATTGCGAGAACATGACCATGGCAACGTTGCAGTCGCGGCTTGCATTTGTAAGAAATCAAGCCACCCCAACAGCTCCCCGCCTTGGTCCTTCTACCTATGGGTATGAGGCTGTGCCGGTTAGCACTGGGGGCAATTTGGGGACCTCAATGGGAGCACCTCCACTGGGTAAACCCCCACGGACCTCCCATTCCCCAGCACACTCGCTTGCCCTGGTCGGGCTCACGGATGAGACCGCCGGTTGTCTCGCAGCGAGTTCGACCTCTTATTCAGAGACCGGGAAGACGATGAGTTATTGAGCGCAGCATCGGAGAGCGGGCTCGTCCACTCTGATGCGGACTCCTCGGCCGGGCTCCCTCCTTAGGGTGTGGTAGCTCAGTCTCAGGCCGACGCGGAGATTACGGACATGCTTTCCCGGGCAGCCGCGAGCGTCGGGCTAGATTGGAACCCTCCACTCTCCCCTGAACCCTCGCGGCTCGATGATTGCTTCCTGGGCCCAGAGCGCCACTCACGGCTGCGCCCCGCACCGGTCCCTTTCTTCCTGGAATTGCATGAGGAGCTGGCAAGATCGTGGGGGGCACCTTTTACTGGCCGATCCCGATCTTTCAGATCCCCCGCTCTCACTACCCTTGATGGTGGGGTGGCCAAGGGATATTCGGTGATTTCCCAGGTGGATAAGGCGCTCACGGTGCACTTGTGCCCGCAGAGCACCGCAACCTTGCGCGGGTGCCCGAAGCTACCGTCCAGGGCCTGTAGGTTTACGTCGTCCCTGACGGCTAAGGCCTACAGTGCCACTGGACAAGCCGCCTCCACCCTGCACGCCATGGCTCTCCTGCAAGTTCACCAAGCCAAGGCGCTAAAAGAGCTTCATGAGAGTAGTACTGACCTGGACTGACAAGGAGATCCACTTCTAGGGAGCCAGTAGACAGGCCACTCCATCCCCCAGTGGAGGGCCGGGAGGAGAATCTTTTGTTTCATTTTTCACCAAAACCTCAACAAAAGAGTGGTTTCCTTGTTCTCTGGGTCACATGTCAGGTGCACGTGGCCGTCGTTATGACCGGCATCCACCATCCCATTTTGGCAGGTTTGGTGCTCCAGCGGCTCCCCCACCCCTGCGTGACCAGCTGTGGCACAAACACGCCCACACCGGGTTGGCTCCGACGGACTGCGGGGACAATGTTCCTCCTCCCCCCTCCTTGACCAATCTTATGGTGGGTATCAGGAGCCAGGTAAGTGCTTTGATGTCCCTGGACTCAGCACGGCCACGGGGCTCTAGCCCCCGCGATGTGGCGCCTCAGGCCCCGCCCCGCCGTGAGGCCCCACCCGCCGGTACGTCCGACACGATTATCCCCTTGGTCCCCCTCGCCCGGAGTTTGGACGTGTGGCTTGCGCTTTCCAACCCGTCACGATGGCTGACTCGGACCGTCCAACTCGGCTACATGATTCAGTTTGCCAGGCACCCGCCCAGGTTCAGCGGCATCCACTTCACCTCGTTGAAGGGCGAGAGCGCCGCTACCTTGCATGCGGAGATCGCGACACTTCTGAGCAAGGGCTCGATAGAGCCTGTCCCTCCAGCCGAGATGAAGAAAGGGTTTTACAGCACTTACTTCATCGTACCGAAGAAAGGCGGTGGGTTGCGGCCAATCTTGGACCTGCAAGTTCTGAACCGGGCCTTGCACAGACTCCTGTTCAAGATGCTGTCGCAAAAACGCATTTTAGCGAGCGTCCAGCATCGAGATTGGTTCGCAGCGGTAGACCTGAAGGGCGCGTACTTCCACGTCTCGGTTTTACCTCGACACAGACCCTTCCTGCGGTTTGCTTTCGAGGGCCGGGCGTACCAGTACAAGGTCCTCCCCTTTGGCCTGTCCTTGTCCCCTCGCGTCTTCACGAAGGTCGCAGAGGCAGCCCTTGCCCCGCTAAGGGAAGTGGTTGTCTGCATACTCAACTACCTCGACGACTGGCTGATCCTAGCTCACTCTCGAGAGTTACTGTGCACACACAGGGACCTGGTGCTCAGGCACCTCAGCTGTCCAGGGCTTTGGGTCAACTGGGAAAAGAGCAAGCACTCCCCAGTTCAGAGCATCTCTTTTCTCGGCGTTCTCTGTCAGCGCAACATGTCTGGAGTTCGGTCCGGGCTACTCTCACGTGATCCTGAGACCCCGAACGGGCTATGTGCTCAAGGTTCCCAGGACCCCATATAGGGATCAGGTGGTGAACCTGCAAGCGCTGCCACAGGAGGAGGCAGACCCAGCTTTGGCATTGCTGTGTCCGGTGCGTGCTTTACGCATCTATTTGGATCGCACGCAGAGCTTTAGAAGCTCCGAGCAGCTCTTTGTCTGCTTTGGTGGACAGCGGAAAGGAAGCGCTGTTTCCAAACAGAGGATCGCCCACTGGGTCATTGACGCCATCGTGATGGCATATCACGCTCAGGACGTGCTGACCCCCATGGTGCTATGAGCCCACTCTACTAGGAGTGTAGTGGCCTCCTGGGCCCTGACCAGTGGCGACTCTTTGGCAGACATCTGCAGAGCAGTGGGCTGGGCGAGGCCCAACACTTTTGCGAGGTTCTATAATCTCCGGGTTGAGCCGGTTTCGTCCCGTGTGTTGTCAGGTCCGAACAGGTAAGTTCTGGGACAGCTGGCCGGGTGTACCACTTGCATATAGCGTCTTTCCCCTCCCATGAGGTGAAGACGTGCACCTTTGACTCCCAGTCATGTTCACAAGTTGTGATCCCTGGATGACTTTCCTCCTTAGCCCTGTGGCAGACGAGTTTGCGGAAAAACTTGCTGCTGGCCCAGTACATGTGCTAACTAAGCTCTGTGCTGGGGTAGGTGCTCCACATGTGCTGGTTCCCCATAGGTGACCCCATGTGATATATATTCCGCTAAATCGCTTCCCTGTCGGTAAACTGCTTCTTCCTTGGGCAGAGGCCCCTCTGCCCCTGGTCACCATGCTTGCAGAAACTCCTCCCCCCTCGGGTAGGACCTACCATGCAACTTCACATGACATACTTCCGACAAGACTCGGTAAGACCACGTGATGTATTTCCACTCAAAATACCCCCCCTTCTCTGGGCGGGGTGTGGTGTCCGTGGTGTCTTCCCCTTGGGAGCGACACCCCCCCCCCCGACGTAGACATTTATGGCCCCCAGTCGGTTATCAAATTCCACTCTTTTTGGGGAGAAAAAAGAGGAAAAGAGGCCACGGCTGGGCTAGCCTGTCCCTATTTGTTGGGCAGTCGACTTGTTCCCGAAGGACCTTTCGACGCTCATAAGAGCGTTTGGGGAGGTTATGTGACAGCCTGGTGCGCTGGCTACGAGGCACACAGCGGTCTGTCCATCTCGCACTGCCAGTCCACGTAACACAGTTCAGCTAGTTGTGACGTTTTGTATAGGGACACCTAGTGTCACTACATCGACACAAGGTCGAGTAATTGATAGATAGGGAACGTCCTGGTTACTTTTGTAACCTCTGTTCCCTGATGGAGGGAACGAGACGTTGTTTCCCTCTTGCCACAACACTGAACTACCCGCTGAAATGGCCGGGACCTTGTCCCGGCTCCTCAGCCCAAAACCTGAATGAGTGGTTGCATACCAGCTCCTTTTATACTCGTATGTCCAGGGGAGTGGCATGCAAATTCCACTCGCCAATTCCCACTGGCCTTTTTTCAAAAAGCAGAGGTGTTCGGGGCTCCCGAGAGTGACCCCTAGTGTCACTACATTGACACAACGTCTCATTCCCTCCATCAGGGAATGGAGGATACGAAAGTAACCAGGACGTTTTTCACTAAACTGAAAACACTCTGGGCTATAAATTATCAAATAAGATATGACTAATACTAAATTTACATACCCAGTTCTCACATGTGTGCAGAAAACATGGTCAAACTCCACACATACAATCCATATGCATCTTTCAAAAATGATCCATAACAAACACTCAATTTTAACATACAACTCTTCTGAACACATATTTAATTCAATTTAACAACTTTCTGTGTACAAATTGATATACAGTATACCTAAAGAACTCTCATCCGATGCGATGAACAAAATCGGGAGCTCTCTTGCACAATGCATGCGTGCTGTAAAGTGGCCGTCGCTAAAGGCCCAGGTATAGCCTACTTCCATTTGGGGAGTTATGTGCGCACAGCTTTGAAAGTATACCTCACGCGGATGAGCGTGAATGGACGCAATATTTGTATAGCAATACAGAGTCACAGTGCTTACTTTTTTTGGAGATGTAACTTAATAAAAGGTATTTTTTCTAGTTATCTCCAATCTGGGAAAGGAAAATATATTTTAACCTGAAAAAAAAAAAAAAAAAAAAAGAAACATACTTCATCTTTTAGATGTTGAATTAGAGTGCAGAAAGCTTCTTTATTTAATAACACAGTGTATGTTCATTGTTATTAGGTACTAGCCTTCTGTTAAAATGCTCCAGATTTTTTAATTTTTTTTCACATCAATCTACACTCCATACCCCATAATGACAAAGCAAAAAACAGATTTTTTCATAACTTTGCAAATTTATTAAATAGAAAAACTGAAATAAAACATTGACATAAGTATTAATACTCTTAACACAGTACTTAGTTGAAGCACATTTGGCAGCGATTACAGCCTCAAGTGTTTTTTGGGGGATGATGTGACAAGCTTTGCACACATGGATTTGGGGATTTTCTGCCATTCTTCTCTACAGATCCTCTTAAGCTCTGTCAGGTTGGATGGGGACCGTTGGTGGACAGCCATTTTCAGGTCTCTTCAGAGATGTTCGATTGGGTTCAAGTCCGGGCTCTGGCTGGGCCACTCAAGGACATTCACAGAGTTGTCCCTAATCCACTCTTGCGTTGTCTTAGCTGTGTGGTCATTGTCCTGTTGGAAGGTGAGCCTTCGGCCCAGTCTGTGGTCCTGAGCACTCTGGACCAGGTTTTCATTAAGGATATCTCTGTATTTTGCTGGGTTCGTCTTTCCTCCTACCCTGACCAGTCCCCCAGTCCTTGCCACTGAGAAACACCCCCACAGCATGATGCTACCACCACCATACTTCACCGTTGGTATGGTATTGCACAGGTGATGAGCGGTGCCTGGATTCCTCCATATATGACGCTTGGAATTGAGGCCAGACAGTTCAATCTTCATTTCATCAGACAGAGAATCTTGTTTCTCACAGTCTGAGAGTCCTTTAGGTGCTTTTTTGTATCTTGCACTGAGGAGAGGCTTCTGTCTGGCCATTCTGCCATAAAGCCCAGATCGGTGGAGTGTTGTACTGATGGTTGTCCTTCTGCAAATTTCTCCCATCTCCACACATGATCTCTGGAGCTCAACAAGATTGACCATCAGGCTCTTGGTCACCTCTCTTACAAAGGTCCCTCTGCCCTGATTGCACAGTTTGGCTGGGCAGCCAGCTCTAGGAAGTGTCCTGGTTGTTCCAAACTTCTTCCACTTAAGAATTATTGAGGCCACTGTGCTCTTGGGAACCTTCAATGCAGCCAAATTTTGTTTGTAGCCTTCCCCAGATTTGTGCCTCAACACAATCCTGTCTCTGTGCTCTCAAATGGGATGCAACTGAGCTAAACTTCAAGCGTCATATCAAAGGGTCTTAATACTTATGTCAGTGTGTTTTTTTTTTAAATATTTATCACATATCTTGTTTTTGCTTTGTCATTATGGTGTATGGAGTGTAAATTAATGTGGAAAAAATAATAATTTAAAGAATTTAGCATAACATAACACAATGTGAAAAAAAGAAGGGTTCTAAATACTTTCTGCACCGTAAAACTGTAAAAAGGAGTTTTAGAGCTTACTGTAGCATTTTTAGAAAATCAAGTGTCACCTGTTGCTTTTACTTCTTCCTTTCCGAGTAAATGTGTGAGGTATCACTCTAAAGTATATTCAAAATATGCCACAGGATATTAACCAACCAATAGCCACCAAAATTATGAAATCTTTACATTAATTGCATATCATATGAATGTAACAGGTCATGAAAACACATACAGAGAAATATAGAGTAAATCACAGGAGAGACACAGTTAAATATGACAATTTATCTTCATTCCAGCTCCATAATTACCTATAAATCCTTCTGTTGCATTGTGATATGATTTAACGTAGCAAAGGTAATTCCTGCTAAGTAGCTTCACATTGGCTCATATTGTACTTATTGCATTTTGCTTATTGAAAACATATTCACAGGTGGTCACAACAAATTAAAAATTGCTGTGCAGAACACTCTTTAAAATTGTTTTTGAGAGATGCATCTTAATGTTGTAATAGGAACAAAGAGACAATCAAACAGGTAAACAGAAGAATAGTAATATACAAAGTATTCACAATGCTACTACATACAAAAAGAGGGTATTGTGCTTAGGTGTGTTCACTTAGTATCTCTTTACATTGTCTGCAAGTGTGTGATGCATAGTATGTTTATAATCTGTTCAGATTTTTGGGTAATGTAATCCATCTTTAAAGCACAGAAAAGTCAACACACTATTGCTCTTTAACATACTTCAATTTTAATCTCCCCACAAACAAATTTTTAATGCAGAATACTCAGTTATTTTAGTCAAATAACAGTCTTAAATGAGATTTTGATGTGAGTTCTTCACATTATCAACATTTATATCTAATTTACATTGATTCATTTTGCAGATACATTTATCCAAAGCATATTATCTGTTTCACTGCATACAGAATACTGAAGATGTACTGTGAAGTCTGTATAAAATATGTCTGAGCTTTTCCAATTTTTTTGATCGGTCAGTTAATTTCTTTTAAAGGTGCACTTAACCAAAAAAGTTTAAAGACTCGTGTTTAAGCGCAATGGTTGATTGAAAGTTAGTAACTGGTCCTTCATTGTTGTCCTGGATGCATCAAGACAAATTAGCATTTACACTACTAATGTGTTGTGGTCAATACGTTTTCGACTACTTTCTAAGGTGATCGCAAAACATTTTGAACCCTGTTTACAATTGTAATTACCACTGTCCACTTGTAATCAAATTGCCCATGTTTAAAGAAGGTCTTGTTTATTTAGGCAAACAATAGGTCAAGCTATGATTCTTCTTAATGGAAACTTGAGCTGTTTCACAAACAGAACATTAAATTGTCTGTGCTTTAGTCTTGGGTTCCTGAACCATTTAACAATAAGTGCCCTTAAATGAGCAAATTATCTTTCTAAAAGTGTTGTTTCAGGCATTATAACTTTGTTATGGCTCATTTCAAAGTAATAAAGCTGATTTTCTTTTGGTAGTTATTTGGAAAGGATTGAGGAAAACCAGAACAGTTCTATGTGGCTAGCCTTGTTCATCTCCCTTAAGGAGGAATCTATTAAACACTAAACTCATTTAACTGTACCTCAGCCTTCATTTAATAATAAGAGGCATATATGCCAGGGTCTGCTCCTGTGAGATAGGATGGGTGGCAGGAATGACAAAACTACATTAGGGATTACTTGCTTTGAGAAGGTCCACGGCACTCAATCGATCATTTGCTTCACGTGGAGGGAGAGTCTGATCAATGGCACTGCTGTTTTTGCAGAGCCAGCACCAGTCCTGGTTAGGTGATACTGGTGTCATTATTTAAGCTGCAATGGATTAATCACTGGCTCTATTTTAAAAAAAGAAAGAGAGAGAATATTAAATGTCAGGGAAGGAAACTTAAATTATCTCACTGAACCAGGTTCCTCCTCCTCTCATGTCTCAACAACAGTGAAAATTTTAGCTGCCATCATAGTCTGGACACACTGCATTTCAGGTAACAGCTCTGCAATTTTATCTGCTTCAGATCTTTCAAAAGTGTACCTGTCATGTCTGAACAGGCTCCCGCCCTCCACAGGGAGCCCTCACCTGAATATTGAACTCTGTCACTTCCTGTCCTTGCCACATCAGTTCCTGTGCTCACAGTATCACTTTGCGAAGTATTGCCAGTTATCTGCCTTACCAAGCGTTTATTCTCTGCCATTGTTTTTGACTACTGTTATGACCATTGCTTACGTTTGCTGGATTCACGTCTCTGGATTACTGTTTTGGATTTGTTTGCCTGTGGACCGATTTATCTGTGTTTTGACCCAAGCCTGTGACCTGACTATGTTTAAGGAATACTGCTTGGAATGTTTGTTAGATACTTCTAATAAATATCCACAAATGGAATCCTCTCAGCCTACCTCATCCTTACAGAACCTATATGTTATAGGTTAGTCAGAAAGGAAATTGTATTAAAAAATAAAAAATAAAAAAGGCGATGACAACATAAAATAACAATTGTGTCTCATTAGTAGACTAGTTCGTAAAGGAGGAAATATTTGGGTAAGGGGCAAGTTCTTTCAAACCCCTATAAAATGGTTTGATGAATGCAATTTTCTTTCCTTTGTGTTGAATCTCCTATTGGAACAGAAAGTTGGGGTGGGATATATTGTAGGGCTTGTCCCTTTTTTAACAAAGTTAATAACCAATAGTAGTGCATTTATGTCACAGCCTGGAAAAACAATGATTTTCTTATTAACATTACCACTTACTAGTGTGTATCTGTTAAAATTTCATTTTGTCAACTTTAAAGACTGGCAAGGGCTAAAAGTCACAAAACTCCAATTTTGAGTCAACATGAAATCAAAATTAGCCATGTTTACTTTATGGCAGAGGCTATTTGCATTAAGTGTAAATAACAGCAAAAAGCGTCTACTATGCACTAAGTGTAAATAGTGTTAGATTCTATTTGCACCCCAGTGCAAATAGTGTTAGATACTATTTTCACCCATAATTAAACACTAACATACAGAATAGCAGTATCAATGGAGTTTGTTTATTGTGTTTATTTAGAGTCCCACAGACACCCTACATCAAACTTAACCCTAACCTTACCTTACAAAAATTAACCATGGTTTTACTACAGCAACCAAAGTATCACCTTGATATTTTGTAGTAAAATCATAGTAACCACAAAATTAAACATCGTTTACACTATATTAACACCATATTACTGTGGTAAAACTGTGGCTTCCACCAAAAAAGATGGTTACTACAATATTACTATAGTAAAACCTTGGTTAATTATACCCAGATCAAACTGTGACCAAATCACTGTGAGGAAATCAACCTTTATATTATTCTTTTATTATTATAAGTAGTGTTAAAGGAAATATTAAGATTGGAGCCAGGAAAAAGAATGGGAAAAAGTGGAACATAAGGCGGAATCAAACCTGGTCGTAGGCATGAAAAAAAAAAAAAAACCCCACACGGATCTGTACCATTGTTACACCTCACACCACTGCAGCGACACTACAGGTCCAGATTGTCTTCAGTTTCTGGGTTTCCACCAGACTATTGGAGTGCAAATAGCCCTGCTGTGTGGCAGTGCAAGTAGTTACTCCGTTACTTTATAAATACATGTTGCTAGTCTTTTTGTGAGTATTAATTAGTGCACGTTATTCCAAAGAAATAAAGTTGTCTTTGTATTCTGTACTCATTTAATTATTTATATATTAAAATGTAATAAATTGAACGCCTCTGAAATTACTTTTTTTTTGTTTGTTTTTTTTGGCATATATCAGATGTTTTCAACCCCTCACCTTCAACCACCTTGTTTATATGCACGTGTGAGTATCCACATTTGGCACATCAGTGTGAGTCATTAGTTGTAACTGTAGCTAGAAGTATGTTTCTACTGTCAGATAAGTGCATGTTGACTTCATCTGACCTTTTCGTGGAATGTTTTAGCTGACAGGAAGTTCACCTGAACATTTCCACTCTATTCCACATTTATAGTGAAATTAAATTTTCTGCCTTCATTTTTGCAATATAACATGTTTTTGACACGGCTGACCTTGCCTCTACTTTTGTACACAGCACTTTCCAATTTGAAATAGTCCATTTCAGTTATTCATGCTGGTACTCAATACTTCCACTAAAGCCGATTGGCTCAATAAGAGTGTTACTGTATTTTACTTTTGATTAAGTTCTCTTTTATTACACAGGATTGCTGTAAATCTTAATAAAATTGAAACAGCATCAGAACATAATAGCTGTTTGATGCTCATAACATCAAAACAGACCATAGTTCCATTAAGTGTGATTGTCTACATTTGCAGGCCTAGAAATGCTTTCTTTAATTCCTAATGTGATTTCTCATCTCCGCAGGGGATTACACTTTTTAAAAAAAATGCTTCCATTTTTATTGACAGAATAAATATTTCATTTGGCTTCAAGGAATAAAGTTATTATGCAGAAAAGATTAAGAAGGCAATCATTGTAGGATTTTATGCGAAAATAAAAAAACGTTATTGAGAAGTAGCCTGTAACGTATGCCCCCAAAAAGTCATTTTTGGATATAGACTGTCTGAAATGACTGAAACACATACTGTACCCAAATGACAGTGCAGGTTTATTATAGTTTAGTCCTTTCAATTTAGTTTTTTTTTTTTTTTTTTTTTTTTCTTACTTCTTCTTTTTCAGTTTAGTTTTAGTTTTTCAGTATAATTGGTTTCATTTCAGCTTTGGTATTTTAGGGCAGCCATAGTTTATGTGTTAACTCATATAACCATGTTTAACATGAGGGCAGTTTGGTGTTATGTTTAATGAAAGCAGGTTGTAAAGGTATTAATAATAATAATATTAAATTAATATAAAATAATAATTTGTGTTTATTAGTATTATATTTTAGTTATTTTAGTCATGACAATATATTCTAGTTTAGTTTTAGTTCCCTATCTGTCACTCACTCGATGTTGTGTCAATGTAGTGACACTAGGGGTCACTCTTGGGAGCCCGAGACACCTCTGGTCTTTGATAAAAGGCCAATGAAAATTCCCCGGACATACGGGTATAAAAGGAGCTGGTATGCAACCACTCATTCAGATTTTCTCTTCGGAGCAGAACGGTCATGCTCATTGAGCTGAATTCTCACGACTGTTCATTCACCTCTGCTGGATCTGACGGAGCATTTCAGCGGCTTCTCCCTCCTCTGCACTGGTGCACTGCAGAGAATGCCCCAGGGCACTTCGGCAGAAATAAGAGAGTATATTTTTCTAAAAGAGTATATTTCTCTAAAAGAGCAGCACACACGGAACGTCTTTTTAAAGACGCATCTTTGTAAAGATGCCTTTCCATTTGTGTTATTCCTGGTTGCTTTCGTTATCTCTCAACTTCTGATGGTCACAATCACTGTCTTTCGTCTCTGGGTACGACCCACGTGAAGACAGCGTTCGTGGATGGATCATGTACTCATTGCGAGAACATGACCATGGCAACATTGCGGTCACGGCTTGCTTTCGTAAGAAAGCAAGCCACCCCAGCGGCTCCCCGTCATCACGTCCACCAATTCATCTTTGCAGGTTTGGCGCTCCAGCGGCAGTCTCCCCGCCCCTGCGTGCCCAACTGTGGCACAAATCCGCCCCCGATGTGACAGTCTCCATGGGTCACGAGGACAGGCCTCTTCCTACCCTGTCCCAGGCTGTTCCGGGGGTGGTCATGAGGAGCCAGCTAAGTGCTTCGATGTCCCTGAACTCAGCACGGCCACAACATGGCATGGCACCTTGGGCTCCGCCCCACCACGAGGCCCCACCTGCCGGTACGTCTGATGAGATTGTCCACTTGGTCCCCATTGCTCAGAGCTTGGATGCGTGGCTTGCGCTTTCCAATCCGTTGCGATGGCTGATCCGGACCGTCCGACTCGGCTACGTGATTCAGTTCGCCAGGCGTCCGCCCAGGTTCAGCAGCATCCACTTCACCTCGGTGAAGAACAAGAACGCTGCTACCTTGCACGCAGGGATCACTACCCTCCTACGGAAGGATGCGATAGAGCCTGTCCCTCTGGCCGAGATGAAGAAGGGGTTTTACAGCCCCTACTTCATTGTACCGAAAAAAGGCGGTGGGTTGCAGCCAATCTTGGACCTGCAAGTACTGAACCGGGCTTTACACAGACTCCCATTCAAGATGCTGATGCAAGAACGCATTCTGGCGAGCTTCCGGCATCAAGATTGGTTCGCGGCTGTAGACCTGAAGGACGCGTACTTCCACGTCTCGATTCTACCTCGACACAGACCCTTCCTGCGGTTTGCATTCGAGGGTCGGGCATATCAGTACAAGGTCCTCCCTTTTGGCCTGTCCTTGTCCCCTCGCGTCTTCACGAAGGCCGCAGATGCAGCCCTTGCCCCGTTAAGGGAAGTGGGCATTTGCATCCTCAACTATCTCGATGATTGGCTAATCCTAGCTCACTCTCATGATGTTGTGTGCACACAGGGACCTGGTGCTCTCGCACCTCAGCCGACTAGGGCTTCGGGTCTACTGGGAAAAGAGCAAGCTCCTCCCGGTTAAGAGCATCTCCTTTCTTGGTTTGGAGTTGACACAGTCAGTGCTGACCTGTTTGAAGGCGTTCAGCTCGGGTTGATGCATATGAGACCGATTCAATACTGGCTTCAGACTCGAGTCCCGAGATGGGCATGGCGCCGTGGGACGCATCGCGTGGCCATCACGCCGATCTGTCACCGCCTCTTCAGTCCTTGGACTGACCTCACGTTTCTACGGGCAGGCGTTCCCCTAGAGCAGGTCTCCAGGCATGTCGTGGTTACGACAGACGCCTCCAAAACAGGCTAGGGCAACAAGACTGCCCTCCTGACTGCGCTCACTTCCATCAAGAGGGTAGGAGAACTGCAAGCGTTCTCTGTCAGTGAAATGTGCCTGGAGTTCAGTCCAGGCTACTCTCTAGTGATCCTGAGACCCCGACCGGGCTATGTGCCCAAGGTTCCCATGACCCCTTTTAGGGACCAGGTGATGAACCTGCAAGTGCTGCCCCAGGAGGAGGCAGACCCAGCCCTGACATTGCTGTGTCCGGTGTGTGCTTTGCGCATCTATTTGGATCGCACACAGAGCTTTAGAGTCTCTGAGAAGTTCTTTGTCTGCTTTGGTGGACAGCGGAAAGGAAGCACTGTCTCCAAACAGAGGATCGCCCACTGGGTCATTGATACCATCGCGATGGCATATCAGGCTCAGGACTTGCCACCCCCTGCGGGGTACACTCTACCAGGAGTGTGGCGGCCTCCTGGGCCCTGGCCAGTGGCGCCTCTTTGGCAGACATCTGCAGAGCAGCGGGCTGGGCAACACCCAACATCTTTGCAAGGTTCTACAATCTCCGGGTTGAGCCATTCTCATCCCGTGTATTGGCAGGCACAAGCAGGTAAGTTCCGGGAGAGCTGGCCAGGTGTACCGCTTGTGTATAGCGCCTTTCCCCTCCCTTGAGGTGAAGACGTGTGCTCTTGACTCCCAGTTGTGTTCACAGACTGTGATCCCTGGATGACTTTCCTCCTTAGCCCTCAAGCAGTTGAGTTTGCAGAGAAACTCGCTACCAGCCCAGTACGTGCGCTAATGAGCCCCTGTACTGAGGTAGGTGCTCCACATGTGCTGGTTTCCCGAAATTGACCCCATGTGATATCTTCCGCAAAATCGTTTCCTGTCGGTAAACTGCGTCTTCCTTGGGAGGGACACCCCCCGACGCTGACACTTATGGCTCCCAGTCGGTTAACAAATTCCACTCTTTTTGGGGAGGAAAGAGAGGGAAAGCGGTCTTGGCTGGGCTTGCCTGTCCCTATCATTGGGCAGTCGACTTGTTCCTGAAGGACCTTTCGACGCTCATAAGAGCATTGGGGGAAGTTACATAACGGCCTGGTGTGCTGGCTACGAGGCACACAGCGGTCTGCCCGTCACACACCACCAGTTCATGTAACACAGTTCAGCTAGTTGTGGCATTTTTTATAGGGACCACTAGTGTCACTACATCGACACAACGTCGAGTGAGTGACAGATAGGGAACGTTTTCTTATCAGACTTTAGTTCTACAGTGCAATAAAGGCCAGTTTACTGTATGTGTTGCATATCAAATTCAGTATGGTCAGGGATGAGCAGACTGGAATAGCAAAAAGCAGGAAGTTGTGATATGGTGAGGCAGCCCAGAGGAATCCTACTTTATTTATAAGCAACAAATATACCTGTTGCGAGTCTATGTTTCTTTGTGTGTGTGCATGGGTAGATGGTGGGAGAAAGGTTAGGGTATGAAGAAATGTTTAAATTGTATATGCTTTTATGTACTTACAGCTGTGTTGATCAAACATTCTGAATGGGTATGTTTTCACCATTCCAATATACCTTGAAGTTATTAATGGTGCTTGCAAATAAGTACATCGATTTCTAGCCATAAACGCCACTTTTTATGATTCTGTGCCAAGTTAAATGTAGTTTGAAACTCTCATGAGACCTGATATTCTGTTGTGTTATGTTTGTTGCCAGTACAGCTATATGTTGCCTGTATAGCTGGAGTTGCACTGACTGTCCCCTGCTGGTACTTTCAGCTAAAATCACTCCTTTGGTAGGAAAATTCTTTATTACAGAATTTACATACAGTTAGGGGGCATAATGCGTTATTTTTTATATAATTAATTGCACAGAATTAACATGCTAAAGTAACAGCCTTACTAATAACTAATGCTCATGCTTTGGATTTGTATCAAACTTAGGCATTAAACTCGTCCTGCATTGCTTGTGCTACAGACATACTTTATATTTGTATACCTCAAATCATGCAACTTGTTGGGAAGAGATTTGCTATTAATTTAAGCGATCGGACTAATGATTTTTGGGATGGGGGCAGTATCTTTGGACTTGGGTTAGTAAATAATCACCTAAAGTAGCAACCATGTAGAACACCATAAAAACTAGTAAGCAACACCGTAACACCCTGTCTACACTGGGCACTTCCGTTGATGTGGCTCTACGCAACGGCTTGAGGCTGTTTACACTGGACGCGCCGCAACGAACGCTTCCGGTGTACACAGCATCATTGAATTTAATGGGGTTCTATTGCTTTTGATGTTACACAATGCTCACATCCAGTGTAGACAGTGTGTGACAATGAATCAAACTACTCTAATAGTTATGGGGAGTTGACCCCAAAAGAGTCAATTCCTCGACTCTGACTCGTACTAGAATCGGAGTCGACTCTAATACAGGAATCGATTCTTTTGTTCTCCGTAACTTTAAGAACAGGATGTTGCTATTGGCTCAAATAAATGAATTAGTGTTCTTAAGAACCAATCACATCCTCTACAAATACCTGTTGGTTGGTGGGACACTCATTCATCATGTGCGTTTGAGTGAGAGATAATATGCGTTCATGCAAAAGAGAGAGAGGGTGTGTGTGAGATTTTAAAACTTTCAGAAGTTTGTGTAGTATTACATGAATGCATGTGGCAGTGGTTAGAGAAGTGGATTCTTTCAAACTGTGTAGTTTCTATTTTTCAATTAAATTATTTCCAACCCAGCCTGTTTTTTGTTATATTCCCTCTTAAAATGGGCTATGAGCAGCAACTAAGGAATGACATTGTTACTGGTCATTTTGAGGTAAAGTTATGCAATGTCTCTAAATTGAATGGCACTAAAATTGTGCTGTTATAATAGCGGAGTTTATGTCTTTATGTCACACATTTCAAAAACTATTAAGACAAAATGAAAACTAAATTTGGTGTGTGATTAAAGACTGCAATCTTTGCCACATCGTCACAACGGTCATCGTCACAACATATGGAATAGAAAACACTATTAATGTAAGCTAGTGATATTTTTAAAAGCAATAACCACACCAAAATATCTTAATTAAACTCAATGCTATTTAATCCGTTGAGGTCGAGACTGTCGAGTTTAAAAAGCTGCCGTTTTTACATTTTCACCATACATTCCATAAAAAGCGATTTCACATACCATACTGTGCGTTTAATTTAAAAACAACAATCCAAATTAGTTTCTTATTTGATTACGTCTCCATATATGCCTATTGATAATTATTGACATAAACAGAGCAAGAATATATGCACAGTTTATTTTTTTCATCGGCATGGAAGCCATCTAGAGTAAGCTTCTCCCGTCCCACTAACAGTTTGGGTTTGGATTTGGGTAGGAGAAACTGACCAGCAGTTACAGAAAAATGTCAGCTTTATCATGGAGCGGCAATCAGACGCAGTAAGTAGTGGATTGACCGAGCTATATACGAGTGAAAATTAACCATGATTTTTATAATTCCATTGATTTTCCGCTCATGCCTGACGAGCAATACTGGGGGGTGAAAATATGTCACTTGGGAAGGCACTGCCCACTAATGGCCACCCCTGGTGACAGCCCTGAATTTGGACACTATCCTGATTAAAAATAAACGGCTGGAGTCTGGAATCTAAGTCGACTCCAAAAAACTTGAAATCAAACACCCCTACCAAAAAGTGCAAAGAAACACACTGGCACCTTTTGCAATTTCAGAGCAACACAAATAATAGCCATCCAGAACACCCATCATGGCAGTTAGTTTTGCAGAGGGAAGCACCACTCATATTTCTATCAGAAAATGTAAAAACATTGTTTTACGAGCAAATGGGGCTGATCACAACGAACAAGTTTTTGCATTCATCTGTGCAGTTTTTGAATTATTTTTCTATATAAATGTAGCTGGTGGGCTGCAAATAACCACACTGGACACAAAACTATTTTTGGGGGGTTTTATCTGATGGCTGTTTAATAAAAAAAGGACAAAAACAGTGGTCAATGGGGGCCGTATTGTATTTAAAAAATAAAATAAAAATAAAGAAAATACAGAAACTGAAATATATATAAAATTAAATATGTTATAGGCTAATGTCAAAAAGAAAATACAAACAAAACATTAGCTTACCCATATGCTTCAGCATACATCACCTTAATACATGCCTATATCAATCACAGCATTTTATTCATTTAACACATGCTTAAACAATCACAGTATTTTATGTCTTTAACACATGCTTAAATACTCACAGTATTTTACTTATTTTCAACCAGGCTTTCAGGACATGTATTACAGTTTAGAATATAATAGAATTCTCATTACACATGTTTTCACAGATAACATATATTACACTTATTCACTAAACTGGAAAACATATAAATCATAAAATTAGATATGATTAATTCTAAATTTACATACCCAGTTCTTATATGTTGATAAAATTGTTTCTAATTCAGAGACAAATGGAAAGAGATTCACAAATAGAAAGTTGGTTCACAAATAAATTGAATGAGATCCACAAATAAATGTAAGGAATTTCACAAAAATGAAATGAATTCACAAATAAAAAGAATGAGATTTACAAATATATGTTAGGAGTTTCACAAAAATAAAGTGAATTTACAAATAAATAAAATGAGATCTGCATATAAAAAAATTATTTATAAATATATTTTTTATCTCACAAACACAACTCTGTCCAGCATTCATTAGTGAATTGTGCGCGTTTATTTGTGGATCGCTTGCTGTGCAGTTGTGGATGGCAGAATTCTGAAACATTTCTTGTGCGAGAGCTGCGGGTAATCTACAAATAGGTGGACTCCACCCATCGTCTACTCAAGCCAATCAGATAACAGGCACATTACTCGGACCAATTGTAGCACATTCTATCTTCAACCAATCACGCTTCGTGTTACTGTCAGGGCGGGACCAGAGTCACAGCGCTCTCATGAGCATGGAATCAAGCACATACAGACATGCTCCAAGGCCACAAACTTTTAAAGAAACGGACGCCATTAAAGGAATACTGTGACTTAAGGTTCGTATCATTTTCACTCAGTTATAAACATGTGTAGTGTCCTGTTAAATGTTGACAGCTGAAAATTGCCTATTTATACAGTGTCCTGATCATTAGCTTTATAGCTAACCTGGCTGACTGTATGTGTCTGCTGTTTTAATTTTAACCAAGTTTCTTGATTGAAACGCCTAGCTACATAATGGAAATGTATGCATGTGTCGTCAAAATCTTTACTCTTAATGGTGCAGTATGTAAGATTCAGAAACCCTTGTTATTAATGACACCTGTGGCCGTTAAGTGAACTGCAGCCAGCTACCTGTTGTTCGTGCACGTGCACACGCTCCATAGGGATGCGAGCGAACGAGCATCGACCAAAACAATGACGTAACGTACAAAGAGGCTGAACGTGATTCACCGACATCATGCTGACAGATGAGGTAGCATAATTAAAATTGCACATATAAACTTTGAGACTGCATATTATATTTGACTCTCCAGTGCTGGAACAGGGTTAAAACAAAGTGTGGATATAGGTCTGACTATGCGAGACTGTAGTTTGAAGTAATCACTTTTCTTTGCATGATGCATTGACTGCATTTATACGATAGCCTATGTCAGCTTTAGCTAGCTAGCCAGCTTTATCAATAGCATGTGTCCATCTCAAACTACTCTCCCCATTCTTAAAACTAGCCAATAGGTTTTGGTTTGTAGCCACACACTGGCACACACCACTTTCCATCATGCTGATAAAGCTAGAGCACTCTTACAGGGGAAACTTGAAAGGTAATCTCAATATTGGCCAGCTTTTCCAAATATTTAATAACCGAACGATGATCTAACTGTGTCAACATTACTACATTACCTGCCCAAAAACGCACACAGTAAATTGCAGTCTTTGTTTACAACGAGGCAGGAACCGCTGTGCAATACAGATGAATGAAAAACAAAGGAATAAAATATAATAAATCCATGTTATACACCAAGCATAATAATTAGAGAGCACTTACTAGAACTGTACATCCCAGGAGACCCCAGCATTGGTGCGTCCTGTTCAGAAATGTTACACAGACACCCCTATGAATTATTTCCTTTGAAGACAATTACCCTCCACTGTGCGAGCTTCAGAGAGGTGAAAGGTGATAACCGACATTCAGAACTCACTTTTTAAGTGATTCTTATCAGAAAATCTGTTCGGAACGACCCTATTTCATGGATTTTGCTCCCTTCAAAGTGCCCTGTGAAGGCTTGATCAGCACCAGTTAGAACACAGCCAGACCTTGTAAGGGTATGGTGAGTTTTCATTCAAAAAAGCATTTGATTGAACAAAGTCTGATGAAAATCTGAAGTGTAGAATGAGTCATAAAAATGTTTGATCCGTATTGGTGGAAGAGAGAGACTGCAGATTTGATATGCTTGTATCTTATGAAAGCAAATTTTGTCAACATTTAGAAGTACACTAGCAAATAGATGACCTTAAAGGTCATAGATATAGATGAAAAGCAGCAAAACTTTAATTTTGATTTCACAGTATTAAGTATTTTAATTATTTTTTACTTAAGAATGCCCTTAAAACATGTTAAGTATTGCATAAAGCCCCTTAAGTGCCATTTTTCTAAGTAAACATTAAGGTTGGGATGTTAAAGGGTTTCAAAAAACAAGATGGCTTAGTTTATATAACCAATTGAAGAGTACATTAGGTCAAGGCAATTTATTTTGTGATAGAAAAACTATTGCAGGAGTACATATTTGACCATCACATAATATGAGAAATCGCCAACAAGCTGGAGGGTGATCTAATAGGAACACACATCCAGAAATGTTCTGCTATATGCATATTTATAAACTGTATAAATGGATGCAGTAAAATCACATTTACTCAGATAATTGTGCAGATGTGGTCTTTTGGGAATCATTCACCAATGAAGCTTGGCTGTCCTCTATTGGACATTTCTAGTACTGCATCTGAATAAAAACTGCCACCAAAAGGTCATTTTTTTATATATCAACCTAAAATTTGGATGAGATCTGGGTTAGACATGTCTCTTTGATTTTCTAATATTTTTACATTTCAGTTGATATTTTTTAGTATATTTTACTTATATAATTTTTTTTTTAAAAGTTTACTTACAACTGTTTAAATTTACACCCAAATATAGGAAGAAAGGAATAATAACAATTAATGTGTTGCCATGGCAACAGTATTTAAGATATCAAATATCCCTTAACAATGTTATACCAGTAGTGTCTTGGCATTATTCTAAATAATTTTGAAGCAATTCATGTAAACACAAGAGGGCATTTTCAAAGTCTGTTAAAATTGCTTTACTTCCTGCTGCCACTTCGTGGCCCTATGACCCATAATAGCCACATAAATGTGATCAGCCCCCATTACCAAACAAACGGCTAAATTTTCATCAAAATCATACAATGCACACAGAAGATATAAGAATCTTCCTGTTTCACATTTCTGCCCTTAGTTTATTGCCTCACCATGACAACACCATTCGATATATCAAAAATCTGCTCACAATTTAGCATCTAGTTTGGTGGCAGTTACATGAATCCCCTAGGAGGAGTATTCAAAAGTTCAGGGCCTGCAATTTTCAAAAAATGCACATTTAATCCAAAATGGCTGACTTCCTGTTGGGCAGAGCTATTGACTAATATTGAAAGTTGTCCGGCTTGATGAGGACAATATATGTAGCAAGTTTGGTGACCACAGAAGAAACTGACCCCACCACTTTTGTCAAAAGTGGTGCTACAGTGCTCCCCAGCCATGCCCATATGTTAACTTTTGCCCAGGCCTAATGGCCGACAACTCTGATGTGTGTGCAAAATAGCATGCAAATTCAAGCATGCCAAGTACCTCAAAAACATGTGAATATACATAAAAGGAATAATGACATTTAATGCATTGCCATGGCAACACTGTTTAAAATATCAAGAATCCCTTCAAAATTTTAAATTTGCACTGTCTTGACATTGTTCTAAAAAAAATTTAAGCAATTCAGGTATACATAAGAGGGATATTTCAAAGTCTGTTAAAAGTGCCACACTTCCTTCCGCCAGTTGGTGACACTACGACCGTGACCCACAATAGCCACATTAATGTTATCAGCCCGCAAGGCCAAACATTTGGCTCAATTTTAATGTAAATCACACGATGCACGCAGAAGATATGAGACACTTCCTTATTCCCATTTTTTTACATTAATTTATCGCATCACCATGGCAACACCATTCGCAATTTAGTATTGTCAATGTCTTGGCATGATGTCGCCCACATTTGGTACCTGTAACATGAAATCCCTGGCCAAAATGGCCAATTTCTTGTTGGGCGGAGCTTATGACAATCAGCATGAAAGTTGTCTGGCTTCATGAGATCTATATGTGTACAAAGTTTGGTGACTGTACCTCAAAGGGGATGTGCTACAGAGCCCCCTGAACATGCCCATCTTCTAGGTGGCGCTACAGAGCCCTCCTTTCAGTGCTTGGGCCCTAATAATAATAATAATAATCCTTAGAAGAACAATAGGGTCTCCGCACTTTCAGTGCTTGGGCCCTAATAAAGCGTGATTGGCAAAATGTTTATGCATTAACCCAAGTAAATAATTGAAACATTCCAAAATTAAAATGAATTCTTTATCACTCACATGCTTAATGGAGAACTGGAGAAAAGTATCCTCACCGGACACAACTGGAAGACATACAGTACAGTAGCTGCTTTTTAACTGTAAACCTATGACACAAATAAATTACATAGTATTAATTATGAATGTGTATGAATTCATGTCAAAAATAGATATAAAAAAGAAAGAGAAATAAAAGGCATACTTAAAACTCACACTTTACAGCAGGCATATGCTGTTATTAGAGCAGACAATGACAGGATCGATACTTGAAATCACAATAAAAAATCCAAAATATCACCTCCTTACTCAGAACATAATGGCAAAATAACAGCTCACCTCTTGAGTTGGTCACACTTGTCCTGGTAGAGATCTCCAAAAAAAAAAAAGAAAGAAAAAAAAAAAAAGACAATCTTATGGGTAGGAAACCACCAGTTACTGAGAGTTTTACTTTGCAAATGTTCAAATTTAAAGAGCAAAGTTGGGACATTTTTGCTAAATGAAACTTACCCATGTGCTGTGCTGGCTTTTTCAAGCAGGGACAAAATTGTCTGTAGTCTGATAACAGGCATGGAATCATTCATCCTGTAATTATTATTGAGAGGATATGAGCACTAAAGTTGGTCCATCAGTCTCATGCCCTGCAGGGAGAGAAAAACAGATGATATGAGCTCTAGGTTCGATCTTTATGAATTCCATTCAGGATAATTAAATATATTTGCAAAAAAATAACTGGATGCAGGTTTTATTTGGACTATGTGGGCCTACATTTCTAAATCTAAAGGTTAAGGTTAAGGTATTTAAGTGGAAATACGTCACATGGTCTTGCCGAGCTTTGTCGGAAGTATGCCATGTGGAGAAGTCCCATGGTAGGTCCTACCCTACGGGGGAGGAGTTACTACAAGCATGGTGACTGGGGCCTCTGCCCAAGGAAGACGCAGTTTACCAACAGGGAAACTAATTAGTGGAAGATATATGTCACATGGGGTTACCTACGGGGAACCACCACATGCAGAGCACCTACCCCAGTACAGGGCTTAGTTAGCACATGTACTGAGCCGGCAGTGAGTTTCTCCGCAAACTCGTCTGCCACAGGGCTCAGAGGAAATCAACAAGGGGACACAGTTTGTGAACACTACTGGGAGTCAACAGCGCATGTCTTCAGTTCAGGGGAGGTGAAAGGCGCTATGCGCAAGCGATACACCCGGCCGGCTGTCCCGGACTTACCTGCTTGTGCGTGCCACTGCATGGGACGAAACCGGTTCCACCCGGAGATTGTAGAACCTCGCAAAGGTGTTGGGTGTTGCCCAGCCCACTGCTCTGTAAATGTCTGTTAGAGAGGCGCCACTGGTCAAGGCCCAGGAGGCCGCTACACCCCTGGTAGAATGGGCCCGTAGCCCTACCGGGGGCGGAACGTCCTGGGCATGATATGCCATTGTTATGGTATCAATGAGCCAGTGGGCGATCCTCTGCTTGGAGACAGCGCTTGCTTTCTGCTGTCCACCAAAGCAGACAAAGAGCTGCTCAGAGACTCTAAAGCTCTGTGTGTGATCCAAATAGATGCGTAAAGCATGCACCAGGTACAGCAACGTCAGGGCTGGGTCTTCCTCCTCCTGGGGCAGCACTTGCAGGTTCACCACCTGGTCCCTAAAAGGGGTCGTGGGAACCTTGGGCACATAGCCCGGTCAGGGTCTCAGGATCACGTGAGAGTAGCCTGGACTGAACTCCAGGCACGTTTCGCTGACAGAGAACGCTTGCAGGTCTCCTACCCTCTTGATGGAAGTGAGCGCAGTCAGGAGGCTAGTCTTCAAAGAGAGTGCCTTAAGCTCAGCTGACTGCAAGGGCTCAAAGGGGGCTCTCTGTAGACCCTGAAGAACTACAGAGAGGTCCCATGAGGGAATGAGGCGCGGTCTGAAGGGATTCAATCTCCTGGCACCTCTCAGGAACCTGATGATCAGGTCGTGCTTCCCTAAGGACTTACCGTCCACTGTGTCGTGGTGTGCCGCTATAGCGGTTACAAACACCTTCAAGGTGGAGGGGGACAGCTGCCCTTCCAACCTCTCCTGCAGGAAGGAAAGCACCGATCTGACTGTGCATCTCTGGGGGTCTTCGCATTGGGAAGAACACCACTTAGCAAACAGACGGCACTTAAAGGCATAGAGGCACCTCGTAGAGGGGGCCCTAACCTGAGTGATCATGTCTACCACCGTGGGTGGTAGACCGCTTAAGTCTTCCATGTTTTGTCCAGGGGCCAGACATGGAGATTCCAGAGGTCTGGTCGCGGGTGCCAGATGGTGCCCCGTTCCTGAGAAAGAAGATCCTTCCTCAGGGGTATTTGCAAGGGGGGGCTGTCACGAGGAACGTGAGGTCCGAGAACCACGTCTGGGTGGGCCAGTAGGGTGCTACCAGGATGACCTGCTCCTTGTCCTCCCTGACCTTGCACAGAGTCTGTGCAAGTAGGCTCATTGGGGGAAATGCATATTTGCAAAGTCCAGGGGGCCAGCTGTGTGCCAGCGCATCTATACTGAGAGATGCTTCGGTCAGGGCGTACCAGAGCGGGCAGTGGGAGGATTCTTGGGAGGTGAACGGGTCTACCTGTGCCTGCCTGAATCGACTCCAGATCAGCTGGACCACCTGAGGGTGGAGTCTCCACTCTCCCCTGAGGGTAACCTGCCGTGACAGCGTGTCCGCTGCAGTGTTGAGGTCGCCCGGGACATGAGTGGCTCACAGCAACTTGAAGTGACTGCAGAGGAGGAGATGGCGGGCGAGTTGTGACATACAACGGGAGCGCAGACCACCATGACAATTGACATATGCTACCGTTGCCGTGATGTCTGTCCAAACTAACATGTGCTTTCCCTGGATCAACGGCCGGAACCTCCGCAGGGCGAGCAGAATTTCCAGCAACTCGAGGCAGTTGATGTGCCAACGCAGCCTCTGGCCCATCCATAAGCCGGCGGCTGTGTGCCCGTTGCATACAGCGCCCCAGCCCGTATTGGAGGCATCTGTCATAACCACGATGTGCCTGGAGACCTGCTCTAGGGGAACGCCTGCCCGTAGAAATGTGAGGTCGGTCCAAGGGCTGAAGAGGCGTGGACAGATCGGCATGATGGCCACGCGATGTGTCCCGCGGCGCCATGTCAATCTTGGGACTCGAGTCTGAAGCCAGTGCTGAAGCGGTCTCATATGCATCAAGCCGAGCGGAGTGGCCATCGCTGAGAATGCCATATTCCCCAGGAGCCTCTGAAAGAGTTTCAGTGGAACCATTGTTTTCTGTCTGAACATCTTCAAACAGGTCAGCACCGACTGTGCGCGCTCATTTGTGAGGCTCGCCGTCAACGAAACTTTAGTCCAACTCCAAACCGAGAAAAGAGACGCTCTGAACCGGGAGGAGCTTGCTCTTTTCCCGGTTGACCCGAAGCCCTAGTCGGCTGAGGTGCGAGAGCACCAGGTCCCTGTGTGCACACAACACATCCCGAGAGTGAGCTAGGATTAGCCAATCATCGAGGTAGTTGAGGATGCGAATGCCCACTTCCCTTAGTGGGGCAAGGGCTTCCTCTGCAACCTTCGTGAAGACACGAGGGGACAAGGACAGACCGAAAGGGAGGACCTTGTACTGATACGCCCGACTCTCGAATGCAAACCACAGGAAGGGTCTGTGTCGAGGTAGAATCGAGACGTGGAAGTACGCGTCCTTCAGGTCTACCGCCGCGAACCAATCTTGATGCCGAACGCTCGCTAGAGTGCGTCTTTGCGTCAGCATCTTGAACAGGAGTCTGTGTAAAGCCTGGTTCAGTACTCGCAGGTCCAAGATTGGCCGCAACCCACCGCCTTTTTTCGGTACAACGAAGTAGGGGCTGTAAAACCCCTTCTTCATCTCGGCCGGAGGGACAATCTCGTCTGACATACCGGCAGGTGGGGCCTCACGGCGGGGCGGAGCCTGAGGTGCCACACTGTGTCATGGCTGTGCTGAGTTCAGGGACATCAAAGTACTTACCTGGCTCCTTGTGACCACCCCCGGAACAGTCTGGGATGGGGGAGGAAGAGGCCTGTCCTCGTGACCCATGGAGACTGTCACATCGGGGGCGGATTTGTGCCACAGCTGGGCGCTCGGGGGCGGGGAGACCGCCGCTGGAGCACCAAACCTGCCAAAATGGAGTGGTGGATGGTGGTCGTGATGACGGCCATGCGCACAGGGTATGTGATCCAGGGAACAAGGAAACCGCTCTTTCTGAACTCTTGGGTACCGCAGCCACTTGGGCATGTGGCGCAATTAAATGCAAAGGTAACAAAAGATTCTCCTTCCGGCCCTCCACCGGGGGATGGAGTGGTCTGCTTACCAGCTCCAGAGCAGCAGGTTTCATCGTCCCTGGGTCGCCCATCTCAGGGGCGCTTCGAAGCCTTTCTCAGGTTCTTGGCAGCCGCGAGACGGGTGGCATCTGCTTCCTACAGTGGGCTCCACACTGGGGCCAGGCCGCAGGGGCGGGCTGCGGCAAAGCTGGTGCAGTCACCGCAGGGGGACGCCCTTGGCAACGAGCAGACGGGGTGCAGGATCTTGAGCCGTGCCAGGGCAGGATGTGCTGGATAACCTTCGTCTGTTGCTTCACCACTGACAACTGCTGGGCAAAGTCCTTGACAGTGTCGCCGGACTGGCCAACCTGGGAAATGGGGGCAACAAGGAACCGTGACTTGTCGGCCTCTCCCATCTCGACCAGGCTGAGCCAAAGGTGGCGCTCCTGGACCACCAAGGTGGACATCGCCCGCCCGAGTGATCGCGTCATGACCTTCGTCGCCTGGAGAGCGAGGTCGGTCGCTGAGCACAGCTCCTGCATCAATCCCAGGGCGGAACTACCCTCGTGCAGTTCCTTTAGCGCCTTGGCTTGGTGGACTTGCAGGAGAGCCATGGCGTGCAGGGCGGAGGCGGCTTGTCCAGCGGCACCATATGCTTTGGCCGTCAGGGACGACATAAACCTACAGGCCTTGGATGGGAGCTTTGGGCACCCGCACCAGGTGGCTGTGCTCTGCGGGCATAGGTGCACCACGAGCGCCTTATCCACCGGGGGGATTGCCGAATAGCCCTTGGCCACCCCCCCATCGAGGGTAGTGAGGGCAGGGAAACTGAAAGATCGGGACAGGGCAGTAAATGGTGCCTCCCACGACCTTGTCAGCTCTTCATGCACTTCTGGGAAGAAAGGAACGTGGCGGGGCGTGGCTGTGAGTGGTGCCACGAGCCCAAGAACCAATCATCGAGCCACGAGGATTCAGGGGAGAGCGGAGGGTTCTACTCAAACCCGACGCTCGCGGCTGCCCGGGAAAGCATGTCGTCATCTCCGCGTCAGACTGTGACTGGGCGACCACACCCAAAGGGAGGAGCCCAGCTGAGGCTTCCGCATCCGACTGGACGAGCCCGCTCTCCGCTGCTGTGCTCAAGAGCTCATCACCTTCGCGGGCTCCAAATAAGAGGTCGAACTCGCCATGAGACGAGCCGGCGGACTCATCCGGAAGCCCGATCGGGGCAGACGAGCGTGCTGGGGAATGGGAGGTCCGTGGGGGGATACCCGGCAGAGGTGGTCCCATTGGGGTCCCCAAATCGCCCCCAGTGCTAGCCGCGCTGGCCTCATACCCGTGGGAAGGACCAAGGTGTGGATCCTCTGGGGTGGCTTGCTTTCTTACGAAGGTAAGCCGCGACTGCATCGTTGCCATGGACATGTTTTCGCAATGAGTACATGACCCATCCACGAACGCTGTCTCCGTGTGAGCAGCACCCAGACACGAAAGACAGTGATCGTGGCCGTCAGAAGGCGAGAGATAATGAGTGCAACCAGGAATAACACACAAACGGAAAGGCATCTTTAAAAAGAAGTATATTTAAAAAGATGTTCCGTGTGTGCTGCTCTTTTAGAGAAATATACTCTTTTATTTCTGCCGAAGCGCCCAGGGGCGGTCTCTGCAGTGCACCAGTGCAGAGGGGGGAGAAGCCGCTGAAATGCGCCGTCAGATCCAGCAGAGGTGAATGAACTGCCGTGGGAATTCAGAAAATCTGAATGAGTGGTTGCTTACCAGCTCCTTTTATACCCGTATGTCCGGGGGAATGGCATGCAAATACCACTCGCCAATTTTCATTGGCCTTTTATCAAAGAACGGAGGTGTCTCGGGCTCCCAAGAGTGACCCCTAGTGTCACTACATCGACACAACATCGAGTGAGTGACAGATAGAGAACAGAATTTTCATTTTTTAGGGAAATAATTTTTAAGGCCATCTATATGCTAGTGTACACAGGAAAGTTTAAACAATTAATATTTAGCAGATTCACACATTTAAAATGCACTGTTTTTCTCTTCCATCAACTTCAGAACCTTCATCTACACAGTTTATAAAACATGTAAGAACAAATCTGTACAGCACAAAAATTGACACTGTTATCCAGACTAGAATGCAGTGCAATCGAGAAGATAAAGAGCAGCACATTAAGCTGAGCATCTCCAACAGCAGAGCAGGTGTAATGTGACAGACAGTTGATTAATGACGCGTAGTTTATTTCTGTGTCCATTAGCTCAGAGGAGAGCAGAAGGTTCAGTCTCTCAGTGTGTGGTAATGAGATGCCAGTGCTGGAAAAAAACAGGTTTTGTGAGTAGTTCATATATGGCCTTTCACTGGTCTCTGCACTCCTAGGGTGTCTCCCTTCACTTCATCAAACACCTTTGGACCCCTGATGATGGCCACTCATCTGTTGTCAGATGGATACAAAGAAAGTCTATAAGTCTACGTCTTTTCCCATCCAGAGGTTTTGTTTTATGCTCTCATTTTGTTCTATACATTCTGTGATTTGGATAGATACTAATTTGAGGACTTGTCAATCGTTGACATGTAATATGTTCATGGCCAACAGTTGTTGACACATAACATGTTCATGGCTTTTTATTTATTTTTATTTTATTTTTTGGATCAAGAATTTAAACCTTTTACATTTATACATCTTTAGTCCTGTAACTGTTACCTCTGAATGTGAGTGATCAGATCACAAAACCTTTTGGACTCTGTTTATACTTGTATGTGCCATTGACTACTTGTGATAAGATCATCCGATTGATGTTTATACCAGGTGTACAGTACATGGGGCCTTACATTGCAAATCATTCATATCTCGGGACCAGAATATCAATACAACTTAGGGGTGGGCTATTTTCATTTGGACCAGTAAGTAATCACCTAGCAACCATTTAGCACACGTTAAGCTTTTTTTTTTTTCTGGTCCCAAAGTGTATTAAGATTCAAGCCAGTGCCCCCATGTCTATAGGCCTGGCCCCCCTAGTTGCTCCCCAAAGTTGGAGTGGTAGAATGGTAAGAGTGGTATTCTCATTTCCATTCCCACTGAGTTCAGTGACCCCACATCATAGTAAATAGACCAAACAAATTATATTTAAACAAAACATCAATGCATTATGACTGCATAATAATATGTAAGAAGGCAAAGTTTAATTTAAGTTAAATATGTATTAATTATTCACTTTTGGGGCAAAAGGGGCTGTCTGAAAAGTCCACACACTGTGCTAAAACATCACTGGTATCCAAGTGTTCAATGCAACCAGGGCTGTAGCAAGGTATTCTGGGCCCACTGACTGTATATTGCTCTGGGCCCTTTTCCAATTAAAAAATACAGTTTAGAATTTGTTGTGGGAACACCCTGGACCTGTGGGCCCCTAGAATCAGTACCACCTTTCTCCCCATTAGCTACAGCCTTGAATGCAACTGCCTTGCATGTTCTGTCACTTTTATCAAAAAAAAAAAAAAAAAAAAAAAACATTAACACATTCTAAAGAGGTAACACTTTAGAATACTGTATCTTACTTAATGCATAACTAATAAGGAATTACTGCAGAACTAATAGGTAATTCTTCATTAACACTTAAGTCACTACTGTTAACTACTAAGGAAGATGTGTTAACTAATCAGTATGTAATAGCATTTTTTTAATTGTGTTAAGTAACAATTAGCTAATCAATAACTATAGAATTCAGTCATGCCTCCTGAAGAACTACTTTTAATTATCTACTAATTCAGCTTCAGGAGAAATAACTATTAAGTAACTACTAATGAACAGTCATACACAATTAGCCATCACAATAATCAGGTTGTGGCCCTTTCTTCTTCCTTACTATTAATGTTATTATTATTATTATTACTATGGAATATGCATTTCGTGAAATTACTACATTCCCAAAAAGAGTCATTACAGCGAATTTAATAGAAGTTTTGGCCTGTATGGTCAACTGCTTTGTGAGTGTGGTCTGTAACCAGAAATCAGCTACAGAATGGAACCCCATCCCCACTCTTAGTGCCTTGACATAACTAGCCAACTTACCTCAGGTAGGTTTATGATTTATATACAGTATAGTGTGTGTGTCTCTTGTTTTCCTCAGCACATATCACATTACCATTGGGTAAATTATTCCTGTATATAAGGCAATGACTGAGGGGAAGTGAAAATACAGGGAACCTATGAGTAATTAATAAAAGAATTACCACATATTTATGAGGAAATTACTTACAACCTGGAACAGTATTCTAAAGTGAAAATACAGGGAACCCATGAGTAATTAATAAAGAATTACCACATAATTATGAGGAAATTACTTACAACCTGGAACAGTATTCTAAAGTGAAAATACAGGGAACCCCATTAATGAGTGATTGTTTTGAAAAACAAAACAAAAAATCTTTAACAAGCATGGTACATAGTAACTGAGTTGTTATACTGATTTAGCTAAACCTCAAACATATCCTCAAACAACTTTACTGAACATTGTAACGTTTGAATTACAATATATGATGTAATGCCTTAAATGCAGTAATACTTTCTAATGTCCATCAAAGCCCCAGAGGACCATATCTGTGCTCCATCCCCATCCAATAAGACCACTCAATACAAGCCAAGTGTTCCTTCAAGAGCTTCTCGGTCTTGTTGCCTCTCAATCTCCAGATCTGACTTTTGTACGTAGACCACGCCCTTTCAATACGTCGTGTGCCCTCCATGATTTGGGTTCACAAAGAACCTGCTGTGATTCACAGAATAGTGTGAGTAGCCCAGCCTTGTCAAAGCCCTATAGGGTCTCCACTCATCACTTATAATTGTGGATCGTGGGCAAACATGTCTTCTGATGATGGGAATGAGATGATGTCTTGAATGCCGTTCTACGAGTCGCAAAATCGGTCGTCATCTTTGAGCCTTTATGGCCAGCATGCCGAACACCCACTTTTTCCTTTTCCATGTTTCACCTACTCTTCCACGTCCATACTAGAAATAAAAAAATACTGTTAACAACTTTTTTTCTGATTTCATGCATAAGCTTTGTGCTTTAAAATTAATGTGTTTAAACAAACTCTTCAGAACTTTCATCCAAACTACATTAAAATAATACAATTTTATGTTTTACAAAGAAACATGTAAAATTCAGTTTAGTAACAAGAATGTAAAATAAAATAATAATATTTTTTTTTTTATTCTTTATTTTAATTTGTCAATTACTGATTGTGTGAGATACTGTTTTGAATTTAATAAAATTAATTAAAAACTAAATTTGTAATGTCATTCTAGTCTGAGCCATTTCTATGCAAGCACATTTCAGGTTTAATTTTAGAATGTAAAAAATTATAAAATATTAGCTTCTAGCATCGCTATATTGTAAAGCGCATATTCTACAGTACTTTAATGAATTTTACAGTAAGTAACAATTAATGGAAATTACTGTAGGAATAGTAAAATAACAGAATAATTGCAACAGTGTAATTGACAGTATTATACTGTAAAGCTTATATTCTATACAGCCAGTACTGTAATGCTTTTTACAGTAATAAACTGATTACAGTACGCTGTAGACTTAGTTTTGTGCTGGCAAATGTAGCTGCCAGTAGTTTACTGTAATTTAACAGGGAAATATTTTACAGTACACATGTATTTTAACTTTGTTTTCTTTGTTTTTTTTTTTTTTTTTAATTATTATGCACATATAAATGGAAGTGTGTTTAAAAGCTTTTTTTTTTTTTTTTTTGGTGGTTTCAATGTTGGCATCAACTGTGAAATGTCCCTAGACTGTTAAACATAAAATTAATAATAATAAAAAAGATATCCCACCTTCCTTTTATGGCGGAAGTTGCTTTCATCTATAACAATGAACTGTAAAGCATCTTTACAGACCAATCTAAGCTTTTGACTCATTTTACTCAGGGTTGCTTAACTTCCAGCTATGCCATCTTGCATCATGTCAACCTGCCTTAATCTTAGTCCTTGACAGTATCTGAAAATAAATGTAAAAATAATTTTTTGAGAATCATATGGATCATTATTGTTTTACGGTGCTTTAACTAGAGCTTATGATGCATAGATTAAACTAACACCGTGTCTACATCAGACGCAAGCGGCACGACAAAATCAAATAGAACCCATATAATCAGTGATGCTGTCTACTGGATGCGACATGACAAATTCCCGACAGTAAACTGATGCCCCATTCTATTTCTGACATACTTCAAGCGCTTGTGATACTTCTAACATAAGAACAAATAGATATGCAATGGTCGCATTGTCGCGTTCAGTGTAGACAGCCTCAAGCTGTTGCAGCGCGGCACGACATCTGTCGCGTCTGGTGTAAACATGGTGTAACTGAGGATATTAAATCCATCTATATATTACCTACCGGTACATGAACTTCATCCAGTTTTGTAAGGTGATCTTGCTTTTCTCAAAAACTGATCCTGCCCTGCATGTCTTTGTCACTTTCTGACTGTGTGTTCGTCTTTGACATTCCCTGTAACCACCATAAACATCTAGCATTTAGATTATAAATTCAATATCGTACAATATACAATTTAGCATGATAAATTGTAATTTTACTTAAAAAAAAAAACTAATTTTGTTCTACATTTACCATTGGTATCCTTTGCCTGTTTATGTGTTCTTTAATTTCATATTTTTTTTACAAAGTCTGCATTTCATCCTTGACTTGATGAGTCTGTTTTTGTAGCCATTAAATTAACCTTCTTGTCCCTCTTCTGCTGGTTTGCTCACAAAGTGCAACAACTTTCGTTCCAAGTCCCATTATTTCATTGTTCAAAAACCTGCAACCAACCAAATTGATATACACCAAGGAGCTCTGAAATAAATAAAAAAAAACATTTGATTTAGTTGGTGCCTTTTTGTCCTAATTTGGAAATTTATGTAGCCTACTACCCTTGCGCCATTTAATATTTGAAAAAGCAGTGCACTCATTGGACAAGCTTGAGCTATTCACGTGATAGTATTATAACTTACCATTTCGAAGCTTTAGATTTGACATTTCAGGGAAAGTGAATGTAATCCCAGGACGTACACAAAAGTATCTAAATCTAAAAGCAAACCTAAAAGGGATTTGGATCTATATGCCCATTCGAATCAGTCCTATTTACGAACCGGTTCAAAAGATCCGGAGAGTAGCATTTTATTTAAGAGCCATTTAGTGTACCAAACATGGCGTGCATACAATTTGAGAAAGACAGAATGAAAAACAGAAACGTTATTAAAATGTTGGAAGATATTCAAATAACTGGAATAAAGCCAGCCTTTAATATAATTGCACTTTGGAGTAATGAACTCGACGGGGAGGTGTCACACCAAATGATTTAATTCATCAGCAGACACGGGCGTTATACGCAAATAGGGTTGGAGAATCGACGTAGGACATACAGTTCCAGCTTGGAAGAAAGCATGGCGATGGAGAGGAAAAATCCATGCAAAAGGGCACGACCTCAACGTCTGATCGATGAGAATGACGAAGAAGCCGGTAATTGTATATTCCATTATATGTTTTTCAAAGTTGTGCAGTATTAACATCTAGTCATTTAGACATATGCCGGTACCGTCACTACATTATATATGCGGTCACATAATTAGGTGGATCACAGATTTCGGTATGAACATGCATGGTATTGTTATCATGGCCACTTCAAAATACCGCAAATAAGTGTTTAGTGTTTTAGAACTTTTAATTTATTTTCCATGTATGCCGTATGCTGCGTGTATGCTGCCTAATGGGCCGAATGAAATGCTAATAAAAAAAAAAAAAGCAGAAATAGACCGGTTACCCTGGTAACCACTGTAAACAAAGCAGAGCTGCGCAACTTCCTGTTTTCTGCTAGTGAATAGTCCTGGTAAACCTTGATTACCAGTTTAATGAGTAAAATGAAAACTGTGGTAAATATTACTTAGATTACATGCATTACTTACATATATCCATTTTTAAAACTAGTTGTTTTTGCAGGGTGAAAACAATAAATGCTCTTTTTGGGCAGTGGAACATTTTGAGTTCTGTAACTTTTCATATTATCACAACATCAAGGAAATTTTGATTTTTATTAAATTTTATATGACATTCTTATTTTATATGATATTTTATATTTAATCTAATAATAAATCCAATCAACTTTGGCTGTACTCACAACATAAATAAAATGTTTGTGTTTTGTTTCAATAGAAGCATCAGCACCAACCTAGCAGGTGTCCTTAATGAAAATTAAGGAAGAAAACTCATTTTTTAAATCAAAATTCAAAGTACTTGAGGACAAATGCAGAGACCTAGAGAGTGAGAGGGATTTCCTGTGCAGCAGTCTGACAAATGGTAAAATGCTCTCTGTCTAATAAAAAGCAAGTACTGTAAAAAAAATAAAAAATTAATATGCACTAATTTAAATTGTTAAAACTTTATAAAGATTCACTCATAAAATAAGTAATAAGTTTAATGCATACAATGTACAATGACTGATTTAGATCTTTCAACAGTCTCTCAATAGCCTCTCTGCTTGCACTTTTTTATTGCCTCATAAAGAATCATTTTGGTTTGTATGTTTCTTCAATTTTAAGTTTATTTGGATAAAAGCATCTGCTAAATGAATAAAATCGTCTTTATAATATTTTGCTGTGCTGTATTTTGAACATTTATATATGCTAAGTAATTATTTTAAATTGTAAGAGTATTTAAACTGGTAAACAATTTACAAGCACACAAGTCTTGTCCAAATGCATTGGTTTGTGTTAATCAATGTAGTAGCTCACATGTGTAGGATGCCAAATAATTACAATTAAATTAAATGTAGTTTTGTTTGTATTTCTTATCAGCATTGTCAACAAAGGATGAGATGCAAGGAGCTTCCTCCAAAACCCCAAGTTTGATTGTTAATCCTGACTCTTCCGATGAAGTAGACGACCTGCATGAAGAAAACAAGAAGGCAAAAAGAAGGACAAGAAACGAAAAAATAAAAATAGCAAATAACAAATAAAAAGTTGACTCTTCATGAATCTGTATCTTATTCCACATCTGATTTTTTCTTATGTTTCCTCTTCACCCCACAAATTGAGGAAACATAAGAAAAAATCAGAGAAGAAAGCAAAACACAAAATGCAAAAAGCAGAAGAGGTATGTTGTCATAATGGTCATAATGTCATAATAACTATGCCATCATCAATATTATAATGGTGTCCTAAAGTACTGGGAAAAAGTCTTAGAAACTTGTGTAAAATGTTGTCTAGTGAGTACGTTATCAAAAACAATGCCATAAATAGTTTTCGCTTCTCAATTAACATCATAGAAAGCAAAATGAATATTTGGTGTAACCAACTTTGTTCATGTAATCCCAGACTCAATAATGATGAGATCAGGACCCAGTGGGGGTCATACCATATGTGGCAGTGAACTCTATGTGATTGATATTGTCACAACAGACAATAGTCTTATTTGAGTTACTTAATAATTATGCACCTTTGTCCTCTCCCAGTGTTTCTACTAGAGCATGCAATACAAAGATATAAAAAGGTCCTGCAGTACTTGGAACAGGGAATCACCAAAACGCTGGTGTACCACAAGTGTGGGGTGGACCGCAAAACAATAGTAGATACTGCAGCAATAGCTGAGCTAGAGGCTTGTGACGTTGAAGCCTACAACACCTTGCACGAAACATTCCATAGAGGCCAGTAACTGTCACAGTTTGCAGAACAATGCAAAGAAATGTGCATGAAGGAGCCACTTCGAAGTGTCATTGAGCAAAAAATGACAAATGGCTTGCTCATTGACCTTTGTCAAAAAAAAAAAAGTAACTTGTGTTAATACATGTGT